>NC_041049.1:7857220-8119720 GCF_900634775.1 Gouania willdenowi
TCAATAATCTGTATAATTCTAATTGAGTAGATATACTGTATCAATAATCTGTATAATTCTAATTGAGTAGATATACTGTATCAATAATCTTTATAATTCTAATTGAGTAGATATACTGTATCAATAATCTGTATAATTCTAATTGAGTAGATATACTGTATCAATAATCTGTATAATTCTTGAGTAGATATACTGTATCAATAATCTGTATAATTCTTGAGTAGATATACTGTATCAATAATCTGTATAATTCTAATTGAGTAGATATACTGTATCAATAATCTGTATAATTCTAATTGAGTAGATATACTGTATCAATAATCTGTATAATTCTAATTGAGTAGATATACTGTATCAATAATCTGTATAATTCTAATTGAGTAGATTTACTGTATCAATAATCTGTATAATTCTAATTGAGTAGATATACTGTATCAATAATCTGTATAATTCTAATTGAGTAGATTTACTGTATCAATAATCTGTATAATTCTAATTGAGTAGATATACTGTATCAATAATCTGTATAATTCTAATTGAGTAGATATACTGTATCAATAATCTGTATAATTCTAATTGAGTAGATTTACTGTATCAATAATCTGTATAATTCTAATTGAGTAGATATACTGTATCAATAATCTGTATAATTCTAATTGAGTAGATATACTGTATCAATAATCTGTATAATTCTAATTGAGTAGATATACTGTATCAATAATCTGTATAATTCTAATTGAGTAGATATACTGTATCAATAATCTGTATAATTCTAATTGAGTAGATACTGTATCAATAATCTGTATAATTCTAATTGAGTAGATATACTGTATCAATAATCTGTATAATTCTAATTGAGTAGATATACTGTATCAATAATCTGTATAATTCTAATTGAGTAGATATACTGTATCAATAATCTTTATACATATACGCTGCAGATGGAGTGAGAGGCGTCTGGATAGATGTTCAACCCCCCCAGAGTTCACCTCTGTCCCACCTTTAGTCACCACCCTGTGGATGTTAATTAATTATTGATGATTAATTATTGTTCAGGTGCTCGTTCTGATATTATGACTCATGGTTTATATTCATAACGGTTGGTTAATTAATTTCTCTGAGGGAAAATCCTTTTAATAAAGTGTAGGACTATTGGAGGATGACTGTGAGGTTTTATTTCAGCAATACTCAATATCAATATCATAATAAAGCAAACTTTTAAATTATTTTTGGGGTATTATAAGAATTTTTGTTAATGTACAGGGTTTTGTAGATCAATGTTCTTATTTCATATATCGACCCATATAACAATTCCATATCAGTCAGGCTCTACTGAATAAGTCAATCTGTGTACTGTGTGTTTTATGAAAATTTATTCTGAGCACTTACAAGTTATGAGTTTTTTTAAGGTCGTCAAACACTAAAATTGAGTCTGAAATTTACCTTCAAATCTATACAGAGTTTTTCTTTGATGTTTTTCCCATTTTATATCTTCCTTTTTGCTGTTGCGTTTTGTTTGGGTTCATCAGATTTTCATTTACAAGATAAAAAAATTTTCATATTGGATTCAATGTAATGGATTCACAACTTGTTTTTAGCAAATTTTGTATAAAGTCATAAAATCTGAGCTTTCATTGTCATTTTTTTCATGCTGAATAATGTGTTTTTATATGAATTTTATCATCTATAATATAAATCAATGAAAGATTTTTCACCAGTGAGTTACTTCTTTTCAAAACTATTGGCAAAATTATTTAAGAATGACGGTTAAAAATAAAAATAGGAAACAATGTATGCCCAAAGCTTTGTTGGACTCTAATAATTGATGATATTTTTTTGTTGTCTCACCGGCGTGTGAAATGTGTTGTATGACGTTTACAAGATGTTTGACTAAATTCCTGCATAAGAACATTTCACTGCTTAATACCTCACTTTGTTTTGAGAAATGACAAAACTCAGCTCAGTCATGAAATTCCAATGTAGTGCACAAGGATTATAGGGAAAATTACACAAGCCTAGTAATGAACAGATAAACGGGAATGTTCAGCGCTCTGAGCTGTTTCCTGTTTGATGTCTTAACTTGTTTAAAAGCCGAGCAGAGACAAAAAAATGTGAAAATCACAGAGCTGCAGAGTGGAAAGTTATGTTTAAGGAAGGAATCTAGAGCGCCTTTCGTTTCCTCTGCCGTGGCTTTGCAGCTTGACTTCACGGTTGGGGGCATTGGACAGGGAACAGAGTCACCTGGTGTTTGTCTTTTAGCTTCAGGACCAGAAAAGACGAAACCTGGGATCCATCCAAGAGAAACTCTCCCTGTATTCATACCTCACGGCTGTTTGTTCTCAACACGTCTAGTTATTCAGATTATTATGGAATGTATATGACATATACTGTAACACCTTCAGGCCCTTTTATTTCATGCTTCTACTGCAAAAGGTTCACCTTTCTCAAACCAATGTATATTTCTAGTGTACACAGGTGGAAGCAATCATCTGATAGTAATCAGTGTTATTCACGTCAGCTGGCGGCGGTGGGGGGGGGGGCTTTTTAGTTAAACTGGCGTTACTAGGGCATTAGTACATTTACATACCTTATAAACTCTTCTATTGTTTACAGGATTTTGCTAAGATGACATTCTGTTTGATGCATGTCTATGTTTACCTTAACTAACCCTATGGAGTCTACTTTTCTCTATGTCATTAGCATGAATAAGGTGTCAATCCCTAATCCTAACCCTACCTAGCACCCCACCTAATCCAAATAATGCCAACATAGCTTTAAAGGTGTCATAATTTAGCGAACGACACTTAATGACAGCCTTCACGACACCTTAACCATGCTAATGACAGCGTAATGTCAGCCCCATGTATTAAACTTAATGTAAAGTGTTGCCGATATATTTACCTCCACCAAGGAGGCACTGGCGTTCTTTTATTGATGGTTTGTTTGTCTCTTAGCAGGATTAAGTTAAAGTACTTAATGGCTTTTGACAACACTTTTCCCAAAGATAGACCATAAACCATGGAAGTATCCATTTTGGAGTGGATCCAAATCAATATACTGTTTCTGGATCAGATTGAAAAGTCGAGAAATCGATATCCTGTCTCTCATCATTTGCAAAATTTCAAAAATTCACATCTCGGTTCGCAATAGAACCAACTTTAATGAAATTTGACTCAGTTATGTATCACATCGAGTTTCATCCGATTCGGATCTGGATTGCGTATTTCTTCGTTTTTTTGTAAAAATGGGGGAGCCCATACATTTGGACCTACTGTATTGTTATTATTAGGGATAGAAGTTTCTTCCAAGCCTTTAAAGTGTGAACAATCATTGTACCATGATCAGGTGTGATTCGGTCTTCAGCCTCGTGCTGTAGATAATACATTCGAACACGACCTCGAGTGTGATATTGCTTTTATACAACAGTTCTGCAAGTACATTTTATTAGCCAACGGTAATAAGTGACAAGAAAATATGATTTGTTTGTTTATTTAATCATTTGCTCCGCTAACAAAAATAGTTCCACAAGTGGAGAGTGCACAGTGTGCTGAGGTGTAGTTTGCCCGACATCTAATGTAATTAACGGTATTTAGATCAGCTGTACAGCAGAGTGATGAGATCTGTAAGAAGTCCCAGTGCTGTTATTACTAGTATCAGCGTTTTTGGAATGTCTGTTGTCCAATCAAATGTCTTGGTCTGAACTAGCTGTTGTATAACTGAAAATATCTGGAAAAGAGGGTATTTGGCGCTTCGTGGAGGTTTGCGCTCTAGGTGCTCGCGTCTTTACTATGTTGTGTTGAGGAGTTGATTTATTGTTAGAACTGTTTGCTAATCCTTGGCGTTTCTGGCTATAGGCTAGTAATGATATTGCATAGGGCACCATGAGCCACTAGGGGGCTCCAAAGCTAAGTCATTGACCTAATCTGAGGATAATTAAATTAATCTCTAAATTTACCTTTATTTTAAGGTGCAATTGAGTTAAAATCTTTTGACCCAAAAATTCTGCAGTGTAACATCAGTTGACTGTTATTATGAGAATGATTGTCAGGTATCTGCAGTTTGTGGACAATTGAATGGATTAGGAATCTCTCCATGTAGGTTTGAAAACTGTGGACGCCCCAAACAGCAACTAAAGAGCTCACAAAAAGCTGTAGATATGACCCTGTTGAACACAATCAAACGTAAACTTACACTTCTTACACGAATAAGCTTGCCTCGGTACGTGCTCAGCGTCTCCATAGTGATGAGGGAGAGAGAGGGAGAGAGTGAGGAAGAAAAAGGAGGAGGAGGGTGAACGCAAACTGGCTGCATAGTGAGACAGGCAGAGACATGTAGGAGATGTAGTCTGGCTGCCGCAAGCTTAGGAAAGGAGGAGGAGTTGTTGAGCGCTGGAAATCTGGAGAGAGAAGTGCGGGTGAGAGAACGGGAGACAAAAAGCTGGAGGTGAGGAGACAAGGAGGAAAGACGAGAGCACTGTTGGATGAAGACATAGGAAGACGGAGGGAAGAAGAAGAAGAGGAGAAGAGAAGACCATCACCACCACCAGTAGAAGGAGGAGGACTGGTAGCATTATCGTTGGATTAGGTCCTGTGTTGGGTAAGATCCCTGATCAGCTTTAAACTGTTGGGTTATGCATCTTTTATATGGATGTGCAGTGAAGCTGAGGTGATTACAGCTCACCAGATGCTTCCAGGGAGCTCCATCCATTCTGCTGACTATGCTCATTTACTTGCTTTGCGACTAAGACGAATGCGTGCCTGTGTTGAATGAGGTTCGCATCCTTCAGCTCAACCGAATCAGTTGTTGAATCAGAATCAGCTGAGGTAGAAGAAGAAGAAGAAGTGATTTTGTCAAAAGCTCTGCAGGAGATTTCTGCCTCCTCCTGACTTCACAGAAATAAAAGTAGTCACATTTCACTTCGGAATTTTTGGTATGTTTGCTTTATGGAGGGTTCAGCCTTGAGAGAGTGCACTAAATGTTCATGTTCATATCTGCCATAAAACATTCTTTCACAAGTGTTGACACAGTGGGACTGCAGCAAAGAGCCAATACTTCTCCTGCCAAGTGTACCTGATGTCCTCATTTCTCATTTTCTTTGATAATCCTTAAATACACAGAGTAAAGTAGCATCTAGGGCCAGATAAATGTCAGGCTTCAGTTCATATTTATCTAAAAAATCTCCGTGAAGACGCAGTGTTAAGCTTTATTATCTTCAATACACTTTAAGCCAGACTTTAATGTGAAGATAATAGAAAAGTTGAAGAGTTTGATGGAAATGTCTCAAGCATAATCAAGGCAAGGGTGTTTGTATAGCGCATTTCATACACAAGGCAATTTAATGTGCTTTACAAAAGCAAAAAGTGCAACAGAAAATATTCAACAGCTTAAAAAACAATAAAAACATTTAAAATGAGCTCTAAAAACATTTAAATCAACAATAACATGATTGAAATTCTCCCTTTCAATCCTACGCAGGAGAGAAAAAGAGTGACTTTAACTTGGATAATCAACTGGTGCCTAAAAGACAAGCAAGTTCTTTTTTAGATCGAACGCAAATTCATGCTCTTTCATCCAGTCGAATGTCCATCCCAATGTGTTTCAGTATGTGATCAGTGAGGAACCGTGATGTCATACAGCAACATGTGTTATAAGGCTGATTTTCACTTACTTGAGGTTTAACTTAAACATTTTCTACCACTTCTAACTAGAGCCAACGGACTCCAGTTAGAAGTGGTTTGAGTGTCTTATTAACGCATGCGTCGAAGCAAATAAAGCTCCTATTTTACGCTCATCCGTCATAGTTTATTCTCAGGGTGTTTTGACATCTTATTTTAGGACTTAACTGGGTCACAAAGCATGAGCTGCTGTCCGACACTGGCCACACATTAGCTGTAACCTAACTCACAGAAATAAGTAAACAGCGTCTACGTTTGCATCTAGAGATACAAGTTATGCACTCCTACTTTGTCAGAAGGATTTTCACCTCCTACACACTATTAATAGTTAATATCGTTGGGGGTTGGCGGTTCAGGGCTATACCTGTCTATTTGTTGAAGTGTCCTTGGGCAGGACACTGAACCCTAAGATGCTCCGTATGGTGGAATCTATTGCAGCTCTGTCTTATTGCTGTGTGAATGGGTGAATGAGCTGATATTGCTTTGGGACTCCTTTGGTGTAATAAACGCGTTATATAAATCAAATCCAATTACCATTTAATTTGAATATTGCTTCAGCAATTGTAAGCAACACTTCAGTGTTTCCTGAATTATCAAGAACTCAAAGCAGGGGAATTAAACAGTGTTCCCAACCCCCAGGCATACTACTCCACCAACCAATTGGTTTCTTTAGATGATCCAAAGATGAGTTTTTAGCTATTGGTACAATTTGGCAAAAAAATATTAATTTAAGCCAGTGGGTAGCGTTATGTATCACCACACGACTTCAGAATACCGTAGTTAAATTTGTTTTATGATATTTTATGTGTGCACTGACACTGGTAACCAAAACAATCCTAAAAAAAACAAACATCTGACAGCTAGCACATTTAGCACTGCGCTAATGCACCAAATGCTGCCTTTACAAGAAATTTTGATGCTCTAAATTAACGTCCTGCATCCAGAGGAAGGATTATTGTTCAAGTTATTGGGCCCCATGTTTTAAGTTGCCCCTCTTCTTTTAGATAACTCATTTTTAGTTCACGGGCCACGTACGAAACAGTTCAGTTTCAAGTGGGCCGAACCAGAAAAATACTGAATTATTGTTTGCCTTTTTCTTTTCTTTTTTTAAATAATTTCTACGTGTAAACTACTGTATGTACATTTCTTAAGGTGTAATGCATGCAGTTGTAGATAATTACCGTAGAACTGAACTATGCAGTTGTTACCAAATAACTAATGTGCACTTGTCAAAATGAGGGCCTGTCCATTCTTGACCCATCATACCATCTCAGTCTGCTAATTTAAAAGAGAAAAACCCAATTGGAAAACGGGAATCATGAAGTAAAAAGCGATATAGTAATCTTTCAGATGTTTGTGCGTGATTGTTTTGCTTTTAAACAGATTATTTTTCATGTGTAAGTAGTCATTTACAATCATTAATGTCAACGTAGGCACAATTGCAGTAAAATTATTCTGTTGTGTTGTCAGTTTTGATTCTCTGGTCAGAAATGCAACTTTATATATTATTTAAGCTATTCTTAACTCAATTAAAATATTGCCGGCCAAAGGCTTTGTATCTATGTATTATAGGGTGTCCATCAAATTTGTGTTTTTTCGATCTACACGATGACTCCTTCAGTCCTGCCAGTTCATTTTTATATACGGCTGTAGTAAAATCCATCAGTATTAGTAGTAGACTGGGATAATGGAGACCAATAGAAGCACTTCTGACATAATGACATGTAGATGAGTTAAGATTCAATTTCTTGCAATATATAAGTTGTGCTGACGTTCTGTAGCAAATACAGTTGTAATTTTAGCTTTAAACATCTAATCGTAAAAAGCCTTTTCCTGATCAACAAGACACTGTCTTAATACGCGCTCTTATTTTGAAAACGGCAAAATCCCGTCGCACCTCATGAAAAATCAGGTGTTTTTATTTCTGTCTTCTAATCTTTCTTTTTTGCTTTTAGAGACAGAACATGAAAATCAACCGGTTTTGTTTATTGAGTCTTAACCCTGATAAAGAAAAATGTCTTGAATTTTAAAGTGAAAATCAAATAACCATTGATACCAAAGAGCTGCATCCTGACTGTGAAATAGAACCAGAGGTTGTACAAAATCTTCCAAGCACTCTCTCAGATTGTATTTTACGCCCCATAACTACACACAGCTTAAGTATATGCACAGCCTGCTGCCCCCAGTGAGTGTGTGCTGTGTTCTGCTGCTGCTGCTGCTGTTGCACTGTGAAAAACGCCTTCCCAGGGCTTTGAAGTATTTATTAACCCAGAAAAATATCATACACCATTTCCCACTCTCATCTTATTGAGGATTCAATTCCTCAGCTCCTGTGTGCGTGTGCGTGCATATTTGTGTGTGTGTGAGTGTGTGTGAGCGGACGTCTGCCCGCAGCAGAGAACATTTCAGATGCTTCTGTTGGAGTCTTGATAGTGCAGTTTGTAGTTGTTTGCATTCACACAAACGCTTCCAGTCATACTTACTGTTCCCATATCTGCCTCAGTGTATGGGCAGGATTAATAACAGATGGCTGTGATTGGCTGGATATCTTCTTCTAAGCTGTGAAGGAACCCGTTCTTATTGGTCCTTGATGGACATCACTTCGCAGCTCCCCTACGCCGCCTCGTTGCTAAGAAACCAATGGTTTTTGGTTTCCATCCAATGCCCCCCTCGCAACACTGACTGTACCAATGTGTGTGTTTATCCTTTAATACACACAGTCTATTTATACAAGTGTGCTTTCACATACACTTCATCTCTAGTCAAAGTAGTGTTTGCTTTTTACCATGAAGCATTGATACGCTGAGCGTTGTTGCGTAGTGTATTTTAAGACCAGACTAATCAATACAACGCACACACACACATGAAAGGAGCATTCATTTGATCGAGTGAGGAACAGGATGGCAGCCTGGCAGTGATTAAGTGTTAATGGTTTGAAAAATGTCAATAGTAAAGGGTGAAAAATGAGACAGACGTCGGTTTGTGTCAATGTCTTGTATCAGTGCTAGCATAAGTGCTAGCACTAGCTAAAGTTTTGGGTGGATAAATTCCTAAATAGCCTGGATTTTGTCCCTCTTGCCTTTCTTTTTTTTAAACCAATGTTTAGCTTAATCATGCTAATGCTAATTTCAGAAGTTAAGTTAATCATAGCTTTATAAAAGCTAGAAATATGTTGCTTGAGATGTTTGCAATAATTAAGTCTTTTGTAATCGTTTTATCATTGAGCTTAATAACGGCGACCGTGTCTCCATGACGACCACGGTTTTGTGTTTTTTCTTCTCCTGGCTGCTCTACAAGGACTTTTAAAGAAAGTTAGTGACAAAACCTCAAGTGTTATTTATGTGTTATATAATTTCACTTCAGGTAGCCTTGAATTTTTAAAAGTTTTGCTTATTGTCTGCTAATGTTCCCTTAGTCTACAAGGACATGCACAAAACTGGCAAAGAAAAGTTTGAGAATTAACAGTTATAGCTTAGTTGTACAGATTTATGCAACTTAAAATCAACCTTAGAAAATCAGATTTTTAAAATAAGTAACATGAGCATTAGGCTAGCAGTTTGTTAGCATTTGGACCACCTTTATAAATCCACTTCCTTTTCTTACCCCAGTAAAGTTATTTACACTAAAAAAGGATAAATAATGCATAACTAGGTCACCTATAGTTTGAAGTTAAACTCTATAGGCTAGGCCAACAGGTAAGGTCGAAACTTTTCTAGATTCCATCAGCTTTTCCAACAAAGGGTCTTTGCAGTTCAATGTGTATGAAAAAGGACAAAAAGTGTAAACTCAGTATTCAGAACAAAAAAAATGACTTTCTTTCATAGTGTCTGTTTTTTGTGCTATATCCCCCTCAACATGGCGTTCAGACTGACACCAGCAATTGAGGGATCAATATCACCTCTAGTCTGGCCTGTAATTTATTCTGACCTCTGCAATTTAAGTGCGCTTAGGCTAGTGATTTTTTTGAGCCTCTCAAATCGATTCAGGATTCTTTAAAGAGCTGAACTCAGATCGAGCGGTTCAGAGACGACACCTCAGGTGGTCAGAGGTCAGGGTGTCATACTTTGCAGGGATGAGGTGGGGAGGGGTCATATTATCAGAAAGTGAAGAGAAAAAGACCCACCAATCACACGTTTCTTCTCGTCTTTCTGTTTACAGTATAATGGGGTTGATACACAGAGGTGTAAGGAGTACTGATATATCTTACTCAAGTAGAAGTACTATTACTTGATTTAAATTGTACTCAAGTACAAGTACAAGTAAGTCATACATAAAATACTCAAGTACAAGTTGCTAGTTAATTTCACCCCCCACGTTACTTTTGGTAATAACATTGCCACGGTTCCCTTGAATACAGTAAGCATCTCATGTATAGACCAAATCTTGCACTATTGGAACTTAGTTTATTTTCCAAAAAGGCATCTGTGTAAAAGTAAAGGTTTGCCAAAATGTACAATTCTGTTTTAAATAAAATAGCACCAATGAATTCAATTCAAAATCAAATAAATTCTCAGGCTCTAAGTATAGTTACATTTATGAACTCAAACTGATTTCGCTGTTTCGGCGCATTGCGTTCTGTTTAATCTTATTTAGTCGGCTATGATGTGATGCATTTGATTGTTGTAAAGCGATTCAATTTTTTTGTAGTTTCACAATGTCCTTTGATCATTTTAAAACAAAAAATAATAATTTACTCAGTAGCGGTTGGGTGTAGAAATGTAACGAATTACTTTACTTCTTTTAAAACATACTTTAAGCTGATATCCGGAGTTTCTGAGAAATCTATGTTTATGTTATCATGATTCTTTTGAAATTCAAAAAAATAACTAACTAGTCTTTTACTATGGTCTACTGCCGGTGGTCATTCATATACATTAATGTATATAAGTCCCTCCTTCGTCCTATAGACCCCTATGCAAATGGAAACAATTGCTGAGTACGCCCAGCCAATAGGCTTTGACTTCCTGTTTTTCAGTCTGTCAATCAAAGTGAATGAGGAACTGTGCACGGAAACAAGGCCGCGCATCACAACAGCAAACAGGTAAAAATGATTTAGGCTCTGACCTGACCCATAGACCTATATCAATGCGACCCGATGCGACCTTGTCATGTTCCGCGATGCACGTGCAGAAAAGTAAAGGCGTGGCTTCTGGTAGATTGCAGAGGCAGGGGGAGGAACGGGAGCTGTTTAGGGCGGGACATCGAGACGTTTCTCAGAAACTCCGGATATCAGCTTTAAGGAGGGTAGATTGATGATAACGAGTGCAGTTCAGAGGTAATATGAGGCTTGTGTGATCAGTAAAAGAAGGTGACCATTAAAGATTGTTGTCTTCTACCAGTTAGGCCAGTTGATGCTGATTAAACGATGTCGCTCCCCTCACCCTCACACATCATTAAAACTGTGTACTACCGTGGCTGGTCCCCCTCGCCTGGTTTCATGCTCCACTGAGCCGACCGCCTTCCAAACTCCCTCCAGTATGAAACACAGAAAGGCTTTTTGTCCCCAGTGTCCTGAATCTGAGGGGTCGCTGTGAATGTCCGTCTGTTGTTGCACTGGTTTCCATTCAAAATGTAGCTTTGTGTGTTCTTAAAATCTACACGCTATGGAGTGAATGTAAGTGTGTGTGATTGTCTCCCTGTATAAAAGGTTTAATCAAGTAGTGAACACAAACAGCAGCTAATATCACTTTTTAGAATTCTACTATAAGTGAGGAGACCTTTTGACTATAGCTGCTGCTGAGTAATGTTACTGTAAAGACAGAGAAGCAGGATCACATGGAAAAGAAAAATAAGATGAAACGAATCAATTCTGACATCTCAGTGTATTCAAAGATAGCAGGTAAGCAATTTCAAAGTTATTACAGCTCAGAATGTTTAATAATTCATACCCGTCCATGGTGTGGGAAAGAGATTGCTGCAAAATGATAACAGGCTTTATTTCAAAAGGGAAGAAGGCCCATAGTGGCCGTTAAACCAAGTCCATTCCTAAAAGAGAGATCAGTTACGGTATATGGACCGATGAACACAAAAATGTCAAAAAGAAATGAAAGTGTCTGAAGTCGGTTATTGAGTTTAGATCAATTTTGTGCTTCCCCTTAAAAGCACCATAAAAAATGTCAACATGATTACACAAAATGACAAAAAAAATGCACAAATCAACAACAGAATTACTCCAAAAACACATATATTGACAATATAAATTCACAAAAATGACGCACTAAACAACAATACAAAATAATAATAACCAAAATAACCAAAAACACCCAAATCTACAACAAAAATGCACAAAATGTCTCCTAAAACACAAAAGCGACAACAAGAATAGACAAAATAACTCTAAAAACACACATATTGACAATAAAAATTCACAAAATGACAGAGAAATAAACTAAACAACAATATAAATAACCAAAATGACACAGAAAAACACAAACAACAAAAAGAAATACGCAAACGGACTCAAGAAGTGTTGACAATACAAATACACAAAATGACTCCAAAAACAAATAAATCAACAAAAATATACACAAAATTGAAAATAGAAATCAGGGATGTAACGATTCACTCAACTCCCGATACGATTCCATTCACGATACTGGGTTCACGATATGATTCTCTCACGATTTATTTTACAAAATGGGAATGTAGACAAATGATGACTGAAAAATATTTCTTTATTTTTTTGGGGAAAAAACTAGAAAATACTGTACTATTTTCCTTTTGTTTTTCATTGTCAAAAGAATCCCTTGATAAACTATTCAAAACAATGCAATTTAAGTAAAAATAAATCCTGAATGAAATAAAGAAAGGAATAATACGAATGAAGAAGAAGCCTATTCATTTATATTCTGGCTCTATAGTAAATAATGCAAACCTGCATAATAGTTCTTTTTCTTTTTAAAAGTGCAACAAAAAAAGTATTTTGTGCCTTAACAATTGGACTTTAGAAAAACCAGTCATTGCACTGTATTTACAGTACATCAGATATTTGTTTGGACCAGCAGAGGGCGCTGGTAACCCAGTGGTTGGTTGGCATGCAGATATTCTTGCAGTGAAGAAGAGATGCTATGCGCTAGTAGACAGAGCTAATAGAAAAACGTGACTGTTACAGATATTCACGTATTATTACAGATATGCTTTCGGTGCTAAAGGGGTAAGGAATCATTTATGATATTAAGAGTAGTAGGCGATTCCGCCCACCGCCTACGCTTCTGGACAAGAGAAGGATAAATAGATAGCGCCCTCTGCTGTTTAAAAAAGGTACTGTGATTCAGTTTTCAGAGTATCGATATGAACCGTGATACCTATGAATCGATTTTTAACTGCCTTACGATTAATCGTTACATCCCTAATAGAAATTCATAAAATGACTCCCAACACACACAAACACTTAACAAAAATTTGTCTGTATAAATACACTGAGTTTAAACCATTTTAATGGTGTTAGTTTGATGGTTGATTTCTAACAAACGACATATTCTGACTTAAAGCAATGGTTCCCAATAGTTCTATCCTGATCTGTGTTCACATCTCTAACTTTGTGTGCTTTGCACTTATTTATTGTAACTACGGTAGGTGTTGTCTAGAGGTTGTGGGTTTGATTCTGATGCTACGGCTAATGGTGTCTCGAAGAGTCTGATGAATATCTCTTTGCATAGTGGCTCACTCACTGATGGTGTGTCTGATTAGCGTTTAAAAGTGATTCATGGTCTCAAACCAACAGATTTCTGTGTTTTTGGATTTGTTTTGTTGTTTCGATAATGAAAGAGTACAGTGCATTTCTCACCTGTGCAGGCACAAGTGTTTTCACACCCGTTCAGAGCGTTGGCGTGGAGTGCGGCTGAGAGCCAGTGTACGATTGTTTCCCTCTCAAGGTTAGATCATCCTGGTACTTTCAGTGGAGTTGAGCCGAAATGAAGGTGTGATGATGAGTGTGACAGCAAAGGAAGAATCAGGTGCAGCGTAGCGTTAGCTCAGCACTTCTCCTGTTAGCTTCTAATATATAATACACAGCTGACGTGGACATGATTTAAATGGAAATGGGCCGGAGTTGCAGTTAAAGTGAGATTGTTATTTAACGATAATGCTCGCGTTGCGTTCAAGTTCACACGCTTTCATGGATAACAATATAATGTTCATCCTCTGAGGTACAGCAGGTTGAGCTACAACTGATTTCACTTTTTATTCCTCTACTACGTTGACCTTTAGTGTGTGTGTGCGCGCGTGTGTGTGTGTGTGGGTGTGTTTGCGACTGTTGCTTCCCCGCTGCAGCTCCGTGTTGCCATGGCGACAGTTGAACTCCTAGCTTAGGTTGAGGCTCTTACTGTATTTGAAGTTGAAGCTGTTGCATAAGGCGAAAGTGTAACACACACGCGCTCGGTGCTAGGCGTGTGTGTTTATGCCCGTCCTAAAACAGCAGCGTTAGCAACAATGTCACGACATTAGCCCTCAGGAGAACCAACAGATGAATGAATAATTGATGTCATTTTTTCATATAGTGTGGAATAAAAGTCAATCCTGAGGGTCTTTCCTCACACAGAACAAAACCAAACCATAAAATACTTTTTATTAGTCATTGATTTTAAGTTGAGCAGAAATTCTTCTTTTCTGTTGAATCAGAAACAAAAATGAACTCCTGAAGATTAACAGTGAGAACATGAGAGAGCTTTGAGTCACATTTAAATAATCATTAGCACATTCAAACTGTTTGTTTTTCTTTCTTTCTTTCTTTCTTTCTTCCTTTCTTTCTTCCTTTCTTTCTCTCTCTTTTGTTTGTCTGTTCATTTGTTTGTTCGCTTTTTCTCTCTTTCATTCATTTGTCTGGTTGTTTCTTTGTTCTTTCTTTCTCTCTTTTTTCTTTCGTTCTTTCTTTTCCTTTTTTTGTTCGGTTGTTCCTTTATGCGTTTGTTCCTTCTTTCTCTTTCTCTTTTATTTGTTCTCTCTTTTGTTTGTTCATTCATTTGTTTCTTCTTTATTCCTCTCTTTCATTCTTTCTGTCTTTCTTTATTTCTCTCTTTTGTTCTTTTCTCCTCTTTCATTTGTTTGTTCATTGTTCCTTTATTTGTTCGTTCTTTCTTTCTCTCTCTATCTCTTTCATTTGTTTATTATTTGTTTGTCTCTTTTTTCTTTCTTTCTTTTTCTCTCTTTCGCTTTTTTATTATTTCTTTCATTTGTTCGATTGTTCTTTCTTTCTTTCTTTCTTTCTTTCTTTCTTTCTTTCTTTCTTTCTTTCTTTCTGGTTAGGTCTGTGTTGCAGCAGCAGCTCTTACAACAACTCTTAAATCTATTATTTATAAAATGTCTAAAATGATGTAATTATAGTGAATATTGTATTGTTTATATCACATTTGATAGAAATAATGATCGCCTTAAAGGGATCCTCTGTGGGATGATACAGCGATAGCTACTGCCGTATGATGGCGCAGACGAAGTATCTGACTATGACTGATAAAAACAAACTAAAGCAGACTGATTATGGACACAAACTCACTAAAAATGATGGAATGATTACATCAAAGATGATAAACACTCAGTGTTGATTCAAACAAAGCCACAACCCATTGGAGTTAATGATATGAAGTAGTAGCCACACTTTATGGCAATTCAACATGGTGGCCAACGGACCTAAACTGTAAATAAGGCTCATCTTTTAAAGACAATAACATGAATATTGTGCTTATTAAGGCATATGTTAAGCCCAGCCCACTAAACATCCAACGTCCACGGACCTCCAGATCATGTTCATATCACGTCAGGTCAACATCTGGACGTCTATATGACGTCCAAAATAGGTCGGCATCTGGACCTTGATACGACGTTCAACGTTTGAAGCGATTTCACTTCTTATATGAAATTTAAACAGCTTTGTAATCACACACAGATACAGACACATGCATGCCTGTGTATGTGCTTTTGTTTATTACAAATCATTATTCAGTATTATCCACAGTCACTAAGTATATATCCAGGTGTATTTTATTAACATTTATTATGCTCTGAGATAGAGGTGGGTACCTCACGATACGATACGATACGGTATGCGATGCAAAGCTCACGATAACGATTATCTCACAATATGACGATACTGCAATGATAGATACAGTATATTGGTAAGAAATCAATCTACGATAGTCTATGACATAACAAGAAAAAAAGATTAAGTGAAAAAATGCAATTTTGATTTTATATCTCTGAAAGACAATGAATTGAAAAAGTGTCCTATGAACAGTGACACTATTTTAGTGCAACATTTCTGTAAATAAGTGTCAACATACCAATGTAAACGAATAAGTATCTCCATTAGTGCTTTCTGTAAACAAAAAATAGGTTCTTTCTTACCAGTGACACCATTATAGTGCAGTATTCCAGTAAACAATATATTGGTTCCTTCAACAAACAGTGACAAAATGTCTGTAAAGACGTACCTGCACATTTTAGTGAAAAAGCAGAAAATATTAAAAAAATAAATAAAAAAATTGATACTTAGCTCAAGCATATCGATAATGGATCGTGATTTATCGTCACACTTCTACTCTGCGATTTTTATTAAGAAATATTTAATGTTGAGCTCACACTGAGCAAGTCACACACAACAAGATCATCAAAATGACTTGTAAACATTACAGTACTCCCAAAATTAATGGTATTGTATGCTCTTGCAGTGCAAAACAGTTATTAAAATGTATTTTAATGCAAATTAATTTGGTAAACGTTTCAAATAACTGACAACTGTACCTTTGAAAAATGATGTCGATAAAAAAGATTGACATTTGGCTTTCGTCTACGATTCAATAAACCTAGAACATTCCAATGTGTGAGGAAGTGTGCTTGAAAGCATACGGTCAGGGCATCGAATCCATCGTGCGCCGTCTTTCTTATTTCGTCTTCTTGGGATGTCTAGAATACGTCGTTATACGGACACCCAGACGATGTCTGAAAAAGACGTTCAACTTCAACTTCAACTCTTCTCAATTTCCTTCATCACGTCATTTCAACGTTGGTCTGCTCAGTGGGAGAACTTCTAATGACAACATTTAGTAGATTTTAAACCAAACTTCCCTTTAAATTCTTAGATTTTCATTTTCTATTAGTCAGGAGAACCACATTGAGATAAATCATCTATTTTACAAGTGTGTCCTGATAGATATAGTTTTCCTGCTCAGCATCAACAGTAATTGGCAGATGGATGGATAAATATTCCTCTTTTCTCAGATACGAGGTGTGAGTGCCGTCAGAATGATGTTCTTTGTCTGCTCTGACCTTCACTTCAGAGACAGGAGAGATTCTCAGGCTTAAGTTGTGTGCGATTGTTGACTTTGTGTCTTTACAAGTAGTTCCAGCAGCACTATGCAGTGATTGAACATCGATCGGTGCAGGGAGAATTAATTTAGTTTGATTAGCTTCACTACCCACAATCCCCTGCTCAGCTGTCCCTTTCCTTTTGATGTACATCTTTTTTTACAACTAACACTATGTTCAGTTAGTGGGAATTAATGAAAAACAAAGTTTCACAACAACACAAGAATGTGGGCAAACTTTTAACTTAAATGTTTTCTAAAACAGTCTTTAATTCCACATAGAAGTAAAGGGGTGTGAATAATGTTCCTGTGTGTGTTGGATTCACTGATTGGATGACTATTATAATATATCAAATGTGTTCTTTCAAACAGCCCAGGACAGCTTGATGAATTATGCATCGATTGTTTGTGTGTGATTTGCATAATAACATCATTCTGTATACATGGGGAAATGCTTTATTTATGTTCCCTTACAGTGAATCTTTCTTCCTGAGTACATTTTTAGGTTTCCCCAGCAGACGTGAGTCATTAACAGATGCAGAGCGAGGAGACAGCGGTTTAAAGGTGTAGAAGAACGTCACACAGGGTCGACAGCTTTTAGAAATGACAATAAGGGACGCTCACCACGAGTCAGCATCAGTGTTATGTTTCATTTTGTGTGTGTTTTTAGCAAAGTGCTGATTGGGAAAGCAAATAGCCATAGTTGAAGCTTGAAATTGATATATGTAATACATATATGTATTGTTTTATTTAATATAATTACATATTGAAATGTATAATTATTATCTAGTGTGAAAAATATAAAAATTTTCACAAAGAATACACAGAAAGCTCAACAAACATTTTTAATCTATGTATTTAGAAACAAAAAGTCAAAGTAGTGTTCACTTAAAAATGTTTATTTATTAATTTATTTGCTCAATTTTAATAGTCACAATTGTTACTTTTTTCAGTAAAGGTTAGATATTGTTGAAGTTTTGGAGGCGCAACAGAAAAAGTTTGGAACTACAACATGAGCTATTAATTCAATAATTAGCTTTGTTCTATAAATGGCTAATAAAATATTTTTATTTATTTTGAATATTTTCTATTTTTTAAATGATATTGGACGATACTACTGTGTATTAAATCAATTATCATTAATTTGACTTCATCTGGCAAAAGCACAACCACATAGGAAACTGACTCAATCAGAAAAAAAAATGTTAGATAAATAAAAATATGGAACAAATTGCATCCAGTATTGGCTCAAAACGTGACGCAACATTTAATGCCAAAATAAGGGATGATATTTTATGGCAGAAGTTTCAAACCCTTTTAGTCCTGTGTTCCCTCTCCACAATTCACACCGTCTTCTGCGGCACCGGACGCGTCTGCCGCACGAAACGTTCCGCAGGTTTTGCAGGATCCAAAAATGTCTCCATTTGCTTCATATGCGCATTTGAGGCTAAGCACCGCCCACCAGCGACACATCCAACTCCGTGAGTTTCACCTCCTGCTGCGCTCCTTTTTCTCCTCTCATAAACATAAACCACCAGTGAAAAAAGCCGGTGTGATTAGCGGCTAATGCTA
The DNA here is from genome assembly GCF_900634775.1 of Gouania willdenowi. Taxonomy (NCBI): domain Eukaryota; kingdom Metazoa; phylum Chordata; class Actinopteri; order Blenniiformes; family Gobiesocidae; genus Gouania; species Gouania willdenowi. The sequence goes on from NC_041049.1 coordinate 7,875,765, forward strand.
TCCTAGCTCAGTGCTACAGAGAGAATTTTTACCTGCTACAACCACCTCCTCACTGATTCTCCTCCACGCCAAATCCTTCCTAGTCCGGTATCTGAGTGTGCATCGTACTGAGATTGTATATGCGAATGCGCGCACATGCGCACTGCCGGAAAATATATTTTTGCTCATTTTGGTTAATTTTGGTTTCAAAGTGAATGGACACGTGTTTTATTTATTAACTGGATTAGGTTAAGGTTATAATCTCAGTATGGAGGTAAACTCAGTACGTGACACCAGTCCCGGTTATAAAGGTCGTGTCATACAGCTCCAGGTGGTCACACACAGCTTCTACTCCATGGTTGAATGGGTGAACAGACCGGTGTCCGTGTTGAGGGCCTGACGTCATCGTCAACAAAGACTCTGATTGACTTTCATTATGCGAAACAGTAACAGCAGTTATATGAATATGTTCAACTCTTGCGAATATGACGACAAATCAGGAGCGCGCTCGCACGGCCAACGCTCTTGACGCACGGATCAGACCGCACCGGTACTTCAATGGTTAGTAAATACAATTTCCTTTGTAAAATATATCAAATATTATATACTGTTTTCAGAAGTCCTCTACAGCATAATTTAATCCTATTTTACTTAATTATAAGAAAATACTGTATTTTATTGAGCAATAGTACTGTTAGTTTGGAGTAAATTTGTCCCAAAAAATAGCCCATGAATAATTTAGGATTGTTTTCCTATTATTTCTTTTTAGATAAATTCATAAATGTTTTGGAGTACCCCCTGCAACGTGCTCCTGTACCCATCGGGGTTCGCGTACCCCTGGTTGGGAATCACAGACCAAATATATCACAACAGAAACCTAATTAACAGTCAATGAATCCTAACTATTTTGCAACATTTGAGTTTGGCTTAAAATCAATCCAATGAAGTTATTAATAACTGAATAAAAGAGCGACTAAAAGATACAATCAAAGGTAGAAATATGGTGTGAACAAATAGCCTTCAAAGAAACTGGAAACGTTTTCCTTTTATTTTGAAATCATAGATAAATGTTTCCGAGTACCCCCTGCAATGTGCTCCTGTTCCCCTTGGGGTACGTGTACCCCTGGTTGGGAATCACACTTTTACCCTATCATCACATCCAGAGCTGAACGGATATTTTTATTTTTCATCGACACAAAGCAAAGGTGTTGGAAGAGTCCTCAGCCTGAGAGTGAGACCTCACATCCAGCTCATTACCACCTTTTTTTTCCCCCAAAGACCCAAACAATCACATCAGGCCGTTTAATTCTCACACATCTGTCAGACGAAGCTATGAAATACTGTTGTTTACTGACGTTGGGTGTGAAAAACCTCCCTGCAGAGGAGAGACGACTGCCACGTTCTTGTCCAACGCTGTAATAATAAAAAAAGGCCATCAGCCTGTAACTGGTACAGTGAGTGGACGCCTGGTGAGAATGAATGTGTGCGTCTCTGTTAGCGTCGGTGTAATGGGCGCCTGGGGAGAATCAATAGACAATTACAAACTCGCCACATTCTCATATTGTTGGTTTGGAAATTTATGGCTGTCGGAGCAAAAAGTGACTGTGTTTTTATTATAATGTGGCAATTCAATAGGAAAACACTCGAGAAATGTCTATATTATATTTGGAGAAATGTCCTTTTTGGTGAAATAGCTTTATAATGCATTTACTGCATAACATAAAGACTGACGAGATAAAAAATGATTTATTGTTGCATTAAATTACACAAAGGCACGTAATTTTCTCTCCTGACTTAATTAGCTTGTTTTTATTAGAGAAGAGTTTAATTTCAGATGTTGAAACATTGGTTAAGATATGCAAAGCAGTTGTCTGGTTTATTTTACAGTTTGCATGTCGAGAAATACGAGGTTTTCTTCTCTTTTGTCAGGTCGCATTTGTCCACAAATTCTCATTTTTGTGACTAAAAACTAATTTGTTTTACAGCCTGAGGATTTAATTTCTGTTTATTTAAAATGCAAGAAAAGGATTAGTTCATTACCAAAGTGGAAAACAATTGAATTAATTAGTCTTTCGTGGATGTTTTCCTATCAGTGCGTGTTGCTCCATCTGGATGTAGCGTAATAAATTAAAGTTGGTGTTTGCATTGCAGGCTTTGATCTTTAACAGGAAAGAAAAGTGTCCGAGTTGTGTAATATTCACCGTAAACATGTGTGAGCTGATGGGGATTTAACATCATTATACTCTCCTTTATGGGCTGCCACATGTAAAAACTAGGTCACTGTTTCATAGCCGACTTATTTTGAACATTTAGCTTATTTTTCTTTCATTTGAGACAAATTCATTTAAAACAACATGTTCTATATCATTGTCAAAAATGTGTAAACATGAAAATGTAATCTATATGTTAAATCTAAATCTGAATGTTGAATTTAAATGTTCAATCTAAATGTTCAATCTAAATGTTCAATCTAAATCTATTTCGTAATAATAATAATGGATTGGATTTATATAGTGCCTTATTTTGGTCACTCAAAATGCTTCACATGGCATTCTTCTTTCACACCGCACTTAGTGGTGGTAAGCTACTATTGTAGCCACAGCTGCCCTTGGGCAGACTGACCGAAGCGAGGCTGCCATAGTACGCCATTGTCGTCTCCGACCACTACCAACACTCACTCACTCACACACCACATTCATACGAGGCGATGTGCCTTGCCCAAGGACACTATGGCAATGACTTGGCTAGAGCGGGATTCTGACCTGCCCACTTTGCATGATTTCTAAACATTTAGCTTTACACTTGGCAAACATTTATAGTTACAGTAGATTCAACTGTAAGATTTATATATAAATTTAACATTTAGATTTACATTTAGGTGCACGGTTGCTTAGTGGTTAGCACACTTCACAGCAAGAAGGTCCTGGGCTCAAGCTCTGGGGTGGACACTTGGGTCCTCTCTGTGTGGGGTTTGCATGTTCTCTGACTGTTAGGTTGATTGGAGTCTCTAAATTGCCTGTAGAAGTGAATGTGAGTGGTTGTCTGTGTCTGTGTAGCCCTGCGATGGACTGGCACCCTATCCAGGGTGCACCCCCGCCCACCGCCCAGCGTGAGCCGGAGATAAAACAAGAAGTGGGTCTGAAAATGGATGGATGGATGGATTTAGATTTAACATTTACATTTAGATTTAAATTTAACATTTACATTTAGATCCATTTTTAATCTGTACACATTTTAACAATGATATTATAGAACATGCTGTTTTACATGAATTTCCGTCTCAAATGAAAGATAAATGAGCTAAATGTTCAAGATATGTCGCTATGAAAAAGTGACTCCTCGTACTCCTTAGTGCAGCTTTCATCAAGAGTTTCACCGGATTGCAGCTATAAAGACTGATGATGATGATGATGATGATGATGATGATGATGATGATGATGATCACCTACCTTTATGCAGGTGTGGCTTTCACTCTGGAGAGCTGCATGTGTTCATTTTACTGTGTGTGTCTCTTCAGGTTTTAAAGATCGGCCTCATCGGACACAGAAAACGGATTCTGGCCTCATTGGGCGACCGACTACACGACGACACCCCTCAGAAACCACCGAGGGCTATTTCTTTACGGGTGAGCGAAGGCCCATGACACACACACACCCACACACACACACACAAACACAAAAGCATCTTCATGGATCTTCTTGTTGCACAGTATTTTTTTCGAGTCTCATTTCTCTCTTCGTAATAGTGCAACGTAAACTATATTGACCGTGCATTTTTTATTATTTTTTTATGTACAGTACTTTGTTTGATAAGTGCTCTATAAATAAAGTTTATTATAATATTCATGATACATATTGCAATAATTACACAGCCTTTTAGTTGTGGAGCACTTGTAGAAATCATTTAATGTCTAAACCTGGTATCGATTCACATTTCCCAAATCCATTCAGTTCGATTCACAATTGCTCGCTTCAATACGATTACATTCCATTTTTCATCCGGTTGATTATTTTACTTAATTATGAAAGAGATTTTCAGAGAAGTAATGTTGTAAGTAGTAGAAATGAACTATAACTTGGTGCTGTATTAAGATATTAATGTTTACATCACTGCATTACACATGGTAGAATATGCATATTAAATTATCAATTTTAAGATTTTATGAATCAATGTCGGCCATTCAATGGAAAATGTATTATTATTAGTAGTAATAATAATAATACACTTTATTGTTATATGTTACAAAGCGGAGGGGGAGGAGTTAAAGTACCTCGGGGTCTTGTTCACGAGTGTTGGAAGGATGGAGCGAGAGATTGACAGGCGGATTGGTGCGGCGTCTGCAGTGATGCAGAGTCTGCATCGATCCGTCGTGGTGAAAAGGAAGCTGAGCTGAAAGAAAAAGCTCTTAATTCACCAGTCAATCTACGTTCCTTCCCTCACCCATGGTCATGAGCTTTGGGTCATGACCGAAAGAACAACATTGCGTAGGGTGGCTGGGCTCTTCCTTAGAGCCCCTCCCGTCATCCGGGAGGGGCTCAGAGTAGAGCCGCTGCTCCTCCGCATTGAAAAGAGCCAGATGAGGTGGCTTGGGCACCTAATTAGGATGCCCCCCTGGACACCTCCCTAGTGAGGCCTTCAGGTCACGTTCCTCCAGAACGAGACCTCTGGGAAGACCCAGGACACACTGGAGACAATATGTCTCTTCGGTGGCCTGGGAATGCCTCGGGATGCCCCTGTAGTAGCTGGATCAAGTGGCTAGGGAAAGGGAAGTCTGGGCCTCCCTGCTAAGGATGCTGCCCCCGCGACCCTGCAACGGATAAGCGGAAGAAAATGGATGGATGGATGTTACAAAGCTTTCCAAAGGCAACTACACAATAGAAAATCAAATATATAGAGTCTTGGCCAGAGAATAAAACAGTTGAATAAACAGAAACATAAAAGCAAGTTAGAAGTTACTTAAAATCAGAGAAGGCTCTCCGCTAAAAGTATGTTTTATGAAGTGATTTAAATAGTGTCAGAGTCAGCAGACCTGATCTCTTTTTTTAACCTAGCACCAACAAATACGTTGTCATGATCCAAGTAGACATTTTTAATGTAAAATCTGTTTTCACAACAAAATAATACAGTATAAGTAAATGCTGATTATTATCCTGCTTCTTATTGCCCTTAATGCACATGTGTCAAACTCGTGGCCCGGGGGCCCAAATCCGTCCCTTTGGAGCATCTAATTCAGCCAGCAGGAGATATTAAAAATGACAGAGAAAACATTAATCATTGTGCAAATGAAACAGCATTTGCAGGGGTTCACAGTGCTTACATTGCATTATTGCATTATTTTTTAATGTTAAACAGTTGAAAAAACTCAAAATTCTTACAAAATTCTTACATTTTTCTCGAGATATGACATGATATTTCCCTTAATAGAAATTGGTCACAAAATCTAGGAAATTTAAAATTAAAATCCTGATATCCATCACTTTTGCTTGGTTTCTTATATATTTTGTATTTTATGTGTACGTAGAAGTACAAACTAGGGCACAATAATGTTGAAATCACTCGTTTTCCTGTGTAAAATCTGTGGCCCACTGGTGACCAAACAGCTTGGTATTTGGCCCCTGAACTAAAATGAGTTTGACACCCCTGCCTTAATGAGTCACTGATTTATTCATTGATTGAAAATCTAACCTGCTTTACTTCAAGTTTAGTTTCTTTTAACTGGGGTGAAATAGGATTGCGCTGCAGGCGGAGTGTGAGCCCCGATGTGTTCAAGCACGCTTGAGCGCAGATGGCTGCGTTTGCTCCGAAATATAGAACAAACAGTAGCAGAAGACTGTGTGTTCATTGGGTGGAAGAACAGAATGTAGCTCAGGATTAGGAAGAAAGAGAAGGTCCTTCAATCAAAGATATCTCCTTCTTATTGAATCCACAGAATAGGAAGGACTGAAAGCAGTCTTCCAAAATGTTGCTTGAAAAATAAACTGCTATCACATTTTAAAATGATGAATGAACTCTCTTGTTTCCCTGCGATCCATCCTTGGATCTGGACACACCCACTTTGGCCCAGGAGCCAGGGGGAAACCACACCCCTCCGCAGCTCAGCCCCGCGGTTGGCCCGACAGTGTACACGGCGGGGGTCCCGGGTGGATCTCTGGACGTGCAGCACCTCATCATGCAGGCGGACGCCCGGCGCAGGCAGCGCAGCAACGACAACTACTTCGAGGACGTGCCGAGATCCAAGCTGGAGAGACAGATGGCTCAAGTCAGCATGGTGAGTGTGGAGGGAGGGAGGGATGAATGAGAACACCATGAATGGGGATTATGGTTCTTACTTTAAATCACAATGAGGTCCAATTCATTTCTGAGCTATTAAACATACAGGAGGTTCTTTATTGTGCCATAAAACTGCAGTGTTTGCACTAAAGTACTTGTTGTTTTAGGTTAAGGGCTGTTGCCTTAAAACCATTACATATCTCTATTATTCTTCCTTTTTGGATGTGAAATACACTTAGCATTTTAAAATTAGCCACCAAGCTGCAGTTTAGCGGTATCATGGGTAAAAATTCCAGCAAGATTCTTTTTGAATAATATGTTAAGGTTTCATTTATTCAGACAACTGTTCCTCAGGAAATCCACTGTGTCTCCTGAAATGTTTCGACTGTCAACTGCCAGTTTTCGTCAGAGGCGTCTGCTGATCGCTTTGATGTTTCCTTTGAAGTTTCCTTGACTTCCACGCAACAATTCCCGACAACAATGTTTATTTATTTCTAAAGAAATGAAACCTTAACATACTTTTAAAAAAGAAGTCAAAACGAATCTTGCTTGAAATATTAGGGAACATCAAAGCAAACATCAAGGGAGACATCAAAGCGATCAGCAGACACCTCCGACAAAGACTGGCAGTTGATAGTCTAAACATGTCAAAAGATCAAAGTGGATTTCCTGAGGAACAGTTGTCTGATGAAATGAAACCTTAACATAGTAACATGGGATTAAGAAAACTTTATCAATGTGACTAAGAACAAACACTCGGTTGAAACCAATGTGTTGTCATCAAGCTGTGCAGAAGCATGATAACGAACCATTCATTTCATTCAAGTGCATGTGTTGGAGCAGGGACACGTCTAAAAGTCTCAGGAATCCAACCCTCGACGACGAGAGTTGAATTCCCCTGCAACTAAGGCTACGTTCAGACTGCCCACAAATGTGACCTAAGTCTGTTTTCTGTTAAAGAAAGTTTGAACAGAACAAATCAGATGTTGTAGAATCCGACCCAGGACACTTTCATATGTGCTCCTAAATCTGATACCTGCCAGGTTGCATTTATCCAACCTTTACGTCATTGCATCCCAGGAGGAAGGGCGGGGGAAAGAAGCCATGATAGAGGAGTGAGTGGAAAGTGGACAGTGAAAGGAGAGCGAGATCTTAGAACTAATAAATATTTTTATATTTTATATAACGTGCTACACTCATGCCTCCGTATTACCTCAGGATGTGTTTTACTTCACTTCAGGGTCGCATTTAGTTCATATTCTAAATTGGTCAAAGTCGCATTTATTGTGACACAATTTTTTTTTACTTAAAACATGTGAATTGTGCATTAAGAACTGCTGTCTGAACGTAGCTTAGGAACACACACTAAACTATTCAATTCAGTTCAATTCAACTTTGTTTATGTAGCGCAAATTACAACAAAGTCATCTCAAAGCACTATGTCTCCATCTTCTTTCTATACCTACATCCTCCTACACTCAGGATCGACATCACGTTCTGCTGGTTTACACTTCACATTGGGTGTAACACGGGTCACACTCTAGACATAGATTAGTATCACACCATAAAAAAGTGTCTGCGTACCAGTGCAGTGGAGAGTGGAGTGCATTCAAATAATGGAGTGATGCACGCACAAGTGGAAGTGGTCATTTTTCAAAATTAAATACGCGAAACACCCATGAAAATAAAATACATTTCAATATATTTGTCAGTTCAGAACCAAATGGTCCACGACCCAATGTTTGGGGGTCACCAGTGTTTCAATATATTCTCTCATTAGCTGTTTTTTTTTTAAAACATAATAATATATGTAAATAAATTGGCTTTACAGTGGTACAGAATAAGGCTGAACGATTAATTGCATTTGCAATATTATTGCAATATCATAAACCACAATTTTCTAATCGCAAAGGCTGCGTTTTTTAATTTTTTTGTCTGCACATACTGTCAAAGATCTACACTACAAAAAGTGCAATCTTTCTATATGTTGAACAGGTAAAGCCACATATTTGTTTGCTTTATTGTTGTAATCTGGGCTTTAAAATGTGTGTTTTATATTTATTTGAAGTTTAAATAAATCTGAAATTGTTTATTGTGAAACAAATTGATTTATTGCTTGTGTTCATTGAAAAATACATGACAAGAGACCCTTGAAAAAATAATCGCATATTAAATCGCAATTGCAATATTGAGGAAAAAAATCGCAATTACAGTTTTTTCCAAAATTGTTCAGCCCTAGTACATAATGTGTAGAAAAGGAAATTACAGCATAAATAAAATGTAAAAGTAAAAAGTTTTTCTTATTTAGATTTAATGTCATTGTAATGTGATTACTTTGAATGCTTTCCAACTCACGGCGACTACTACAGGTGTGTCTGGTATTACAGGACGTTATTGTCCAAGCGTTGGACGTCCCCTTTAATAACCTGCAGCGCACTGTTTGCTGCAGGTTTTCTTTTCCAATCTTAAATCCAATTATCTTGTAGCAGCGTTTCCTTAACTTTTCAATCTCAAGACTCACAAGTGAAATAAAGACAGAGTTTTCGTGCTGCATCCCAAAAACACAACATCACAGCAATACAGCTACTGATAAAGATCACAACTAACCAAGAATTATAATATATTATATTATTACAACATGTATTATTAACATGTTAAAGTTTAAAATAAAACATGCTCTGTCGTGCAATGGACCGTCCTCACTCAGCTGGCTCCAGTTTTTCTTGGCAGAATAAGCTATATAAAAAATCTAGGTGATATAAATCACTAACAGATCCAATAGCACAACAACAGGGTTTGTTGAGTTGGTGAATCAACAGTGGAGAAGTGGAGCGTACTCAGCGTACGTCTCTGGGGGAATCGTATGGATCCAGCCTCAGATATAGAAAACCACTCAGGAGTGAGATAAGATCAAATAAGACCTGCCTTATCTGCAGCAGGAGCTGATACACACACACGCGCACACACGCACACACACACAAGACAATTAAATACAAACGTACACGATGAAGAGAAGAAAGTAGAAAAGGGTTTGGATTGAAAATGAATCTGTGAACGATGGAGAAATGGAGAAACGGAGCTGAATGTTTGTCTTTCAGCATGTTGTGTTTTCAAGCTGTGGGTCGTGGACCTGTTTTCACTTCACATGTGCCTGTATTCAGTAGTGAATAGGGTTGGGACGATACACTTAGATCACAATATGATGCGATACAAAACGATACAATACGATATTTGTGGAAAGAAAACAAAAAAAAAAGACCAAAATAAAAATAACCAAGCTTTTATTTGACTTTTAACCGTGGTTTGATGTTTGCTGAGATAAAGCATGTGGATGCTGTCCATGAAAAACATTTTCTGCTGTATCGTAAACAAAAGAAAATAATAAAAAAGGGTCAATTAAAAAAAAAACAATAATATCTCATAGAAATAACATTGTAGTCACATATTATAGAACAGCAATAAAGCTATTGATTATAAAGTGCCTGCTTAAGGTTCAGCAAAGTCTTTCCAGTGCCCCCCCATCATGACATCATGCCCTATTTGGGGGCACGCCCCCCTGTTTGTGAACCACTGAGTTAAGCTACATTCTCCACAGTCAACAGGCAAATATGGACACACGCAGTCACAGCATCACAAGCTAAAACATCCAAAGAGAAAGTTGTTTTTTTCCTTGGTAATGCCTCAGAAATTAGATTTAGCCTCCCACCAGATTAAATCTAGGACAAAACAAATGATTGATCTGCTCTTTGTTCAACAAACCTTTATATTGTGTTCAATTGGGCTGTTTTTGTATAAAATACAGCGTAGAATTGTTGCGTCAGTGAATACCTTTTTTTTTTTTATTTAAAGAATGCACAATATTTAAATCCATGCTTGTTGACAACCAACCCTCTCCCAACATCACGTATTCATCAAGTTTTCTATTACCTTTTCATACTTTTAATGATTAATGATTTATTATTAATCAGGTTAACAATGCAGAATGTATTGTGTGAGTTTTGGGTTTTCCCTGGTTTTTATTTACTGACAAAAGGCGACAAACTAGTTAAAATACTTCCCCCACCAACTGCTCAAATACATGTCTAAATTTACACACAAAAAATCTGATCTTCTTCACAGCTGCTTTGATGTAAAATCTGTAACATTCATAAAAATCAACTTCCAGAAATGATGTGACAAAGTCTATTTGATTTCTTTGCTCTCAAACACAATCAGAAACTTTTACTTTATTGAAAACAAAAAAAACAAAAAGCTGTTTATCTTCAGCCACTAACCCACAAGAAGCTTTCCAGCGTCGGAAAAACAGCAAAGCCTCCAATTCTTATCTTCTGTATCACTTTCAATCAAAATGTGAAGTTTCCAATCAGCAGAAAGTAATTCAGACGCAGAGAAACGTGCAGGCGTCTGAAGCAGCAGCTGTGTTTGGGTTTGGTGTAATTAGGGTCTTTCTGTGTCATGGTGCGAGTCACACCGCTCATCAGTGCACGCTGATTTCCTGAGTGTGTGTGTGTGTGTCGTCGCTCCGTTTTTCTCAAACACCCACTGATCAGTCTGCAGGAGGAGAGATTAGAGATGCAGATGTGTAAAGATAAGACACATCTGTCTAAGTAAGATAGATTTCATCACTAAACATAAAGATATATTATATTACCTTTGCACCAGAGATACCATAAGGTTCATAGAAGGAGCAGAAAATTACAAATTTATGTCTTTGTATCACATTTTTAACGCAAATTGTCATAAACCCAAAATATTATTTAAATAATGATTTAAATAACAATAGCAACTACAGTATTGTTGTATATGTATAATGTACATGAACACAAATTCTTCTAATACCCAAAATATAATTCAAGACAAAAGAAGCAGAACTTTAATCAGTAACACTGTCAACTTAAGGACTGTAGAGACACTGGAAAAATGAGAAAAGGCAAACTGTATTTAATAAATGTAAAAAAAATAAAATAGCTCAAATCTCAAACGATAAACATGGATACATTTATTCATTTTTTTAATTTAAAACAGACAGAAAGTAACTGTAAACAATGAACTAGTGATTTCTCCCAGTGTTGGAATTTTGTAATCATTACTGGTGATTAATAAGTATAGTGATTAATCAGTGATCGCTCAAATCGGCCTGATTAATCACTCAGGCTTTAGTATATAGAATATATTAGGGATGGACGATTCACTGACTTCACATTCTGACTCCATATACAATAATGGGCTCAGCAAAAAGATACGATACAATATTTTTTGAAAGGAAAGAAATAAAATGCAGTTGAGAAAATAAACATGCTTTTATTTGACATTAACCCCAGACATACTTACTCTGAGTATAATAATTAATAATGTACATATAAAAACAAAACCACTCGTACCCTCAGCGATAAGTCTTCTGACGTTTTAATATCTGAATATATTGTCACTAGGGCTGGGCGATATCAACCAAAACTCACATCTCAATATTTTTTCTGGAAATTATATCTTGATATTTTTAACTCAATGAAGTCTTATCAGCTCAATTTAGAGTTAAATGTGCATTTATTGACAAATGGCTGCACAAAATGTGCGAGTTTTGGCTTTTTCTCCTATAGGGGACAGCACGTGTGAGTGAGTGTGTCAGCAATGACTCTTGGAATGAGTATTTTAATACAAAAATATATCATTGTAGGTGATATTGTGATTTTCAATATTGCCAAAACACTAATCTCAACATATCTCGAATCTCGATATATTGCCCAGGACTACTTATCACACGATATATCATCCACCTTTGGTAAATATATTTGGTTTATTCACACGTTATTTACAAAATGTCAACAACAGAAGACTTGTCCATCCAGCTTTACATGTTTGAGCCAGAGTCTGACCCGGCGGAGCGAGATGAAAATGAAGATGATGAACCTGCAGAACCCTAACAAGTGAGCTAACGCTAGCACCAAGCTAACGTCACGAAATGCATTTTAATACAGTCTTTTTGGAGACAAAAACGGCAAAATGAAATGACTAATGAAAACTTTAGACTTAAATTAAACCACGTAGGCCATATCATCAAGGATCTAAAACGTGCACACAGCGCTAACATATGAAGACGGTGCAACTGCTAATGCTAACAAAACAATGACAGGGACGTCTTATCATCACACTTTTTAGCGTTATTTACAGCTTACCGAAGTGCTCTGTTCGTCGTCTCCAAAGATAGAAGGAATTGAACCCTCAATCAGACAAAGTCTTTCGGCAAATCCTTCTTTATACTGGTGGAGGTTGATGAAGCAGTCATCCTTGAAGTGCTTCGCTTACCCACAGATGTGGGTACATTTCCGTGAAAAATAAAACTCAACCAGGCACTTTGAAAAGGTTCTGATGCTGGGAGACGGTGTAATGAAGCGTGTGAGTTACTACATCCAACAACCCAACATTTTGACTTATCCTCTCGTAACTTTGGCATCCTTGAGCTTGGACTACAAAATAAAAGCGAGAAATAAAAATGGCGGATTGCTCGAAGTGTTGGGCCTGGAGTTGATGTGCTAATTTGGCAGTTCCGCTGCAAATACTGTGACGTTATTGTTCAAAAAACGTAATAGAGAATAGAAAAATCGAAACAGATTGAAAAATATGACCAAAACAGAATATAAAGATATCAACGGAGCACCTGAAGAGACTAATTTGAACTTTTCTGTACTTCTAAACACTCTAAATATACAACAAAATGCATTTAAGGGCTAAAAAAGTGGATTTAACATGATATGTCCCCTTTAAGGGTAATTATGAAGACAACTGTTTAATATTGGGTTTTTTTTTACATACATTTATCACATCTCACTTAAGGAAACATCAGATGCTGAAAATGCTCCATCACTGCTTTGATAATAGCTTTATTCATGTGGGGTCATTTACGTAGTAATGAGGTTCCAAACATATTGTTTTCCACTGAGAACATGAAGGTATTTCCTGTGTTTAAACCTGTGAGTTTAATAATAGAGTGAAAACAGCTCTAATTGAGTTGTCATTGATCCTGTTGATGGTTTAATCCTGAAGTTTGTGCTTCTCATGGTTTCAGGCTGGTGAATGGTGTGAGCCCATCACTTTACGTCCACCCAACGAGGCCACGTCATCCACTCCAGTCCAGTACTGGCAGCATCACCCCGAGAAGCTCATCTTTCAGTCATGTGACTACGAAGCTTATGTAAGTCTGACTCCATCACTCACATCATCTTCTGCTAGTGAAATAAAAGACAGTTCAAGAACTTTATTTAATACCAGGGGTAAATGATTGTCTTAGAGGCTGGAGAATGGGCTATACTGTACGAACTTCTGGTTCTGTATTATGACATATGACTATAGTTTTTATATTAAACTCTCACAACTCAACAATAGCAGTAAATAGCAAAGGACATATTTTTTTCCCGTTAATAGATAGATAGTAGGGGTGTTGGGAAAAAAATGATTCGGCGATATATCGCGATATTACGTCGCACGATTCTCGGATCGATTCAAAATTCATCTATATCAATTTTTTTTATTTAAAAAAAAAAAAAAAAAACATACAATATATATATATATTTATATACCTTCATTTAACTAAGAAAGTCTTTTCCACTGCAGGAGACATTGTAACTGCACAAAGAGGCAGATTGAATGTTTTTTTTTTTTATTTTAACTTGTTGGCACATGGCATGTTAAAGCCAATGTTTTGAGTGTAAAATATGCCAATAAAACACATTTCATACATAATGTTCTTATGAAGGTGTTCACATTTACAGATTAGTTGTTTCTTAAGTCATATATTAAAAAAAATTGCAATAATTACCTTATACCTTAATATCGGGATATATTGTATCGTGACCTATGTATTGGGATACGAATCGTATCTCCAGATGACAGGCAATACACACCCCTAATATATATATATATATATATATATATATATATAGATAGATAGACTTTATTGTCTGGTCTGAAGCACTGACAGAAATTATTTTTTGACATGGCCACAAACAGCAACACATTCAGCACAATAAAACACATTCAGCACAATAAAACACATATAATTGGCTTAAAAACACACAATGAGGATCATTTTATTCAGAGTTGCTCCTCTTGTTTTCTGTTTAGCTAGGCGCTAATGCTACTTTAATAGCTACATCTATGTTTTGACCTAATGTCCTCATCTGAAGCATTAAACCATTCCAAGCCAAACTTGTTCCTGATCCGTTTCCTCCATCCGTCTCCAAAGCGCCTCGTTCTCCGCCCGGACCTCCTCTATAACACTGAGGACTAAGTCCAATGCACCCGGCTCTTCACAGGAGCAGTAGTCGTGGTCAGGACATGGTACATCCATTTCCTCCTCGGGGTCCTCAGAGGGAGAGTCTGGTCGCTCTCTTTGCTCCCAAACACCAGGACGAGGGGTAGACGTGGAGTAATTATTCCATTCAAAAAGAAGGGGGACAGCTCCACTGACGCCCTTGTGCATTTGAGCGCTCCTTCATGTCAGGGTTAGGGGTTAGGCTTTATCTCTCTGGATGTTGATGACCCACTTTTTTTGCGGAAACGTAAAAAAACTGAAAGTAGAACTACATCTAGCTGAAGCTGTACACTTAGGAACACAACATTGGTATCTTTATGCTCTATCTCCTCTTGTTTGGAAGGTAAACTTTGTCATTTTGGATGTCATTGTGTAGACACACAACCACACAAACTGTGAAAAACATGTTTAAAAAGTGTGACGGCTTATATCTCATATCATTGAGTGGAGATATAAGAGGAAATATGTCATCGGTCTTATTTTCAACCGGAAATACGTCACGTGTCACTGTGCATATAGCCCATTTCACAAATGAAAAGAACAAACACTAAACAAAGAAAGAAAATAAAATAAAAATGCACATAATTTAGTAAGACTTAATTAAATAAGGATTAAATGGTAAATGGACTTGATTTATATAGCGCTTTATCACCACACTGAAGCAGTCTCAAAGTGCTTTACATATCAGCTCATTCACCCAATCACTCTCACATTCACACACCAGTGGGACAGGACTGCCATGCAAGGTGCTAGTCGACCACTGGGAGCAACTTAGGGTTCAGTGTCTTGCCCAAGGACACTTCGACACACAGTCAGGTACTGGGATCAAACCCCCAACCTTTCGATCAGAAGACGACCTGAGCCACGGTCGCCCTACAAGTGCACACATTACAGTAGAAAAATAATAATAATAAAAAAACTTGATTTGATGCTATTAAACGTTAGAACAGCTGAGCCCAGATTGCGTTTTCAATTACAGGCACATAGTAGAGGCTTTCGTAGATCATCTGTAGCGTTGTTGCACACTGTAAAGTTTGCACACATTTTAACGGGTGCAAACCTTTAATAAATCAAGCCCAGAGTGTGCTAACTTTGCCACGTCAGCCTTTACCAAAAAATAGTCATTCAGATAACTGATATTGGCAGTTTAGCTCTAGAAAGAATGATAGATCTAAAATGATAGATCCGAAACAAGTCTTATTTGTCAAGTACAGTTTAAAACAGCACAAGGAATTTGACTTGGTAGTGCGCAGAACAAAAAGCAAGCCAGGAACAATAATATTAATAGTATAAAGGATAAGGGATAAATAATGGATAGATAGAGGATAAGGGATACATTAATATACATATATACAGTGCAGATAGGAATATCTCCACCTTTAATGACTATTTTGTAAAGCGGGGGTCACCAACTTTTCTGAAACTGTGACTTACTTCATTGGTACTGTATAGTCTGTAGGGCTACCAGTTAGAAAAACACTTCTTAGATTCTAAATGTTTCACTTTAATTAGAGGGTAAGATACGATCCCGGACGAGCCCCCAACTGTTTTGGGGGTTTGGATGAATGAGTTCAGCTTTAGGGTTGCTGGTCAGATGTGGACACAAGATTCGAGTACACGTAAAAACAGAAAAAAAATAAAGACAGTTAAAAATACACAGAAACAGGACATAAAAAATACACATTTTCATTACACCAACAAATGAATTAAAAAATGCATGATATACTGTATACATTAACATTGGTAAAAATATATATATATATATTTATATATGATTTTAAAGCATTTTTAAATATGTGTAAAGTTGACATGCTGAGGTTTCAACATTAAACACTTTATTTCTCCTATTTTATGCAATTGTTGCATTTTCGTTAAATTTTATAGAAAATTCACCTTGTGTTTTAAAACATAATTTCTTATATATCATATTATATAAAACATACCAGAGTTCTACTTTAATGATGTTGCTCCAACAAAATGATTAACAACAATCACTTTTAACTTCATGTAAAGTTAATCAGCATTTAATTAAAGCACAGTTGGACAGAAGCTTTCTATTGTATTTAAATGACTTTCTCCTTTCGTTGTTGAGTCCCATTATTTCACTCCTTATAAAAAAGAGAACAACCTTCCTGCACCGCTGCTTAAACTGAAAAACACTCCAAAGGTGGGGAAAAAAAATGCATCATTTTAGTGCATTTTAATTCATCATTAAATATCCTGTGGTAACAATGAGTCTCTAAGCAGGCTATAAATGAGCTGCTGGGGTTTGGTTTCGCTTCGTTTCATTTTATAAGCGTCATTTGGGCATTTTGAAATTTTACTAAATTAAAATTAGGTCAAAAATATCTCAACAATTGTAGTATTTTACAAGTTAAAGTGTATATCAGGTAAAAATAGAGTGTGACAGAAGCCAGGGAGCGAATCAGACCGTGTAAAAAAATGAGATTAAAGCTCAGCGCTGTGGGTGTCCTTGGTCTGATAGTTCCATCTATCTGTTTCCACACCTGAGGAGACAGAGAACAGCCGTGTGGACCATTAGGTCTCTGACAGCTGTGTGTCGTGACTCCACTGACAACATGTCGCTGGGAAAAAATGTGACGCTGCTCTGTGGGAGCCGTCCCAGGACAGCCGGGCCCCAGGAAGCACAGAAAGTGAGACAAATGGGCGAGAGGCAGCAGGTGGAGTAGCAGCCAATAGGAATAAATTAGATGGATGAGAGGATGGCGAGAGGCCGAGTGGAAACAGGAGACAGAAGAGAGCTTTGTGTTGGTTTTAGTAGATGAAAAGAAGAAAAAAAATAACAAAAAAGGAAGAACTGGAGAAAAGCCAAAGCAGACAAAAGGATTCATCAGTGCTCATTTTCTCTTTGCTTTCTAATAAACACAAATGTTCTTTCACGGCTTCACCTCAGACTGCGTTATTAGCTTTAATACATCACTTTTACAACCACCGCTCCCTGTTATCATCCCCCCTAAAAGCCTGCTGGCACCCTGACATCATTAGCACACAACACCGTCGCTGTGTGTTCCTTTATAATGAAAGATTTCAAACACGCAATTACTCCACATTTATACGAGCGTCATATCACATCAGAAATCCTCTTCATCGTCTCAAAAACTGAGGAGTAGTCATCCCCTAAGTCACAGAGGAAACTTTCATACAGCAGGGAGCACAAAAATTAAACTGTAAGCATTTAAAATTATGATTCATGATTATGATCTGAGCATTAATACAGAGAAACACACGTTTATTTTGTGTTTGTTGTCGTTTTGTGTGTTCTTTGAGTCAGTTTGTGGATTTCTGTTTTTTGCATTTTTGTTGTATTTTTTTGTATTTATAGGATGTTTTTTGTGATTTTGTGGACGTTTGTGCATCATTTTGTGCTTTGCTTTTTAGATTTTTGAAGTCATTTTGTGTGGTTTTGTTGCTATTTTTTATGTTTATGGGGTCGTTTTGTAAGTTTTTGTGTGACTTTGTGGATGTTTTGTAAGTTTTTACTTTTTTGGAGTCATTTTGCATGATTTTGTTGTTTTTTGGGTTTTTCGAGTCATTTTGTGTGATTTTGTTGTTGTTTTTTGTGTTTATGTGGTCGTTTTATAAGTTTTTGTTTTTGTGTGACTTTGTGGATGTTTTGTGCATTTTTAGTTTCTTTTTTGTATTTTTAGTCATTTTGTGTGATTTTATTGTTATTTTTGGGTTTATGGGGTCATTTTGTGTGATTTTGTTGTTATCTTTTGTGTTTATGTGGTTGTTTTGTAAGTGACTTTGTGGATGTTTTGTGCATTTTTCTTTTCTTTTTTGTATTTTTGGAGTCATTTTGTATCATTTTGTTGTTATTTTTGTGTTTATGGGGAAGTTTTGTACATTTTAGTTTTTGTGTGACTTTGTGGATGTTTTGTGCATTTTTCTTTTCTTTATTTTGTATTTTTTGGAGTCATTTTATGTGATTTTTCTTTTAATTTTGTTGTATTTTTGGAGTCATTTTGTGTGATTTTGTTGTTGTTTTTTGTGTTGATGGGGTCGTTTTGGGGTTCTGCATGTTCTGGTGCCAATAATGCTGCAGGACATAATAATCCACAAACAGAGGAGAACATGCAAACACGAAAAAATAAAAATCTCCTAAATCTGCTGCAGATCGTGGTCATGTGGTCAAAATCAACAAATATTGTGAATGTAGGTCACGGTAAAATATTACATTTTATAACTTCATCAAAGTCAGTGTCGATGACTTGTTATGTGTAACCTTACATGTGTGAGCGAACACTAGAGGGTTGTAGTGTTTGTTTCTGTTTTCACTGATGGTCACAGACAGAGCGACGGCACATGAAGGAGAGCAGCTGCTCTAATGTATGATCACTGCCCGCTGTCCACCATAACAACACGCTAACGTTGTTAACCTCAGTCCAGATAAAGGCTTTGGAACAGTGCCCAAGGCTCCATCTCGCCTTTTTAGAAAGATACCACTCAGATAAATCTAATTTAAAAAAAAAAAGAAAAATATTACAGTTTGAATTTCATAATGCCGAATATTACAATAGGCTAACGTTAAACAAGGAGTTTACTGTAATAATAAAGCATTATTGTCCTGAAAAAGTCAATCAGCAGCAATTTAGTAAAAAAAAAACCACAAAGTTTCATTGAAAGAAAGTCAATGTGTCAATTTAATAAAAGTACTCAAACTAATGTAATGTTTTAATACTTTTGATTGCTTGATTAGTGGGTAAAGTTTTTGAAAATATCTGATTGGATAACATTAACTAACTAACATAATATTCAGCTGCAAACTGATGGTTCTTGGCTGTAAAGACAAACCCCCTTCAAAATAAAATACAAACTTTTTCCCATGACATTCCAAGGCTTGTGACCACGACTCAATAAAAATGTGTCTACAACAATCATGAGTTGTTGGTTTTTGTGTGACTTTGTGTATCTTTCTTTATTTTTTTGTGTTTTTGAAGTCATTCTGTCTGCTTGTTTGTCATTTCTTGTGTGTACGGCATCACTTTTTATTAGTTTTTAGTGACTTTGTAGATGTTTTTTGCCATTTCTTGGCATCACTTTGTGAGTTTTTATTTGTTCTGTGTGACTTTGTGAATGTTTTGTGTATCTTTCTCTCATTTTTTTGTGTTTTTAGAGTCATTCTCTTTGGTTTTTTTGTCTTTTCTTGGCTTCATGGCATCATATTGTGAGTTTTTATTAGTTTGGTGTGACTTTGTGGATGTTTTTTGTATCTTTCTTTAATTTGTTGTGTTTTTGGAGTCATTCTGAGTGCTTTTTAGTCAATAATAGTTTTTTTTTGTGTCACTTTGTGAATTTTCATTGGTTTTGTGTTAATTTGTGAATGTTTTGTGTACCTTTCTTTAATTTTTTTTGTATTTTTGGAGTCATTCTGCCTGCTTTTTGTTAGTTTTGTGTGACTTTGTGGATGTTTTTTGTCATTTCTTGGCATCACTTTGTGAGCTTTTATTTGTTCTGTGTGACTTTGTGGATGTTTTGTTTACCTTTCTTTAAATTTTTTTTGTATTTTTGGAGTCATTCTGTTTGCTTTTGTGTTGTTTATGGCATTATTTTGTGAGTTTTTATTGGTTTTGTGTGACTTTGTGGATGTTTTTGTGTATTTCCCCCCCCCCCCATAGTTTGGATGACTTCTGAGCCACAAACACGATCATATAAAAACAAATGCAAAACAACATAGGTCATCCAATAACTTGTAGGGTAACCAAATGTTAAATGATGTCGTGATCACATTTAGAACAGATCAGACGTTCTGATCCTAATAAAAGCCTTGTCACCACCTCAGGGACTTGTTCCTCTTCTCTGAGCTTCTCTGACAGTGCCAGACCGTGATCGTCACACACATTAGGAGCTTTAACGTCCACGTAAACACGATCCCAGTAAAGCACTGTGTGTGTTATTAAATGTGTGCGTACGTGCACAGAGAGTGTGAGCAGACGGGAGTGTTAATGTACCTGTGGGAGTCTGCAAAGGTTAATATAATCACTGCTGTGTGCTTTTAATGAGCACGTGTGAGCTCAGCTAAGTGGAGGGATTATAAAAACACAACAATCACACACAAAAACACACAGTCATGCTTTGAGAGCAGTCAATAAATACACAGATACACATCATACTTTATAAATAGTCCACTCTAATGTGCATCTCTATTCTTTACAAAACAAGAGGACGACTGAATATATTATAATACCTTTCAATTGTAACGCCTTATATGACATACTGTGTTGAAATTTGGGGAAATGCATGTAAAACGAACCTAGATCCAATATTTAAACTGCAGAAAAGAGCTATTAGGATAATAAATCAAGTGATTCTACAAATCAGCTTTTTTTTATAAGATCACACACATTAAAAGTTTAGGATATTGTATATTTAAAAACATTAGAAATGATGTTTCGAGTGATAAATAAGAAAATTCCTGTTTGTATTCCAAAGATGTTTAAGCTACGGCAGGGGATTTCTAACTTAATAGGATTGCTGATGTCAGAACAAATCTCAGGTACAGATGTGTGTCAATTATGGAATGGACTAAACGATGAAATAAAGATGTGTAATTCTATGTTATTCTTTAAGAAGACCTTAAAATGTAAAATTATTAAAGGTTACAATGAAATTTGATTGTTTTCGATTCTTCAGTTGAACCTATTATGTGTTTTGTAACGATGTACTAGTACTTTTTTTTTTTTTTACTTGTCTGCACATGCTGTCAAAGGTCAACACCACAGGAAGTGCAATCATTATGAGACAGCAATGCATATTTTGTTATTGCAATAAAATACATTGATTTATTTTATTGCTTAATTGTGACCATCACCAGCCCTCCCTAAGGAAGGGTAAGAAATCTTTTATTATAGGGAGGATATAAAAAGGGAGAGCAGTGTTACACCTAAGTGGAGGGGAAAGAGAGCAGGGAGAAGAGACTCAAGGCAGGAAATAGAAAAGGTGGGGAAGAATAGACTGTTTTACAGTGAGGGTGAGATGTGAGGTTGTAGAATATATTGTGCTTATTATGTTGTGTAATCCAGCCAGTATGGTGACAAGTGTGAAGCTTAGCTATAATGGTGGTGACTGTGGACAGGGGGAATGAGTGAATGGTAGTACCTAAAGCAGGTATTCGATGTACTAGTACTGATGTTTTATTGTGAATTATTTAGTTAATCCTATGATGGTACAGGATAGGCAAAAATAAGCCATGGGGCTTCAGTTTACTCCTTTTTCAGTTGCTTTTTGATAGATTCTGTTGTGAAAATATGTTTTTTAAACCAAAATAAAAGCATTTATTCATTCATTCATATATTCGTGTGTGTGTGTGTGTGTGTGTGTGTGTGTGTGTGTGTGTGTGTGTGTGTGTGTCCAACAGTACTTGGGATCGATGCTGGTGAAGGAGCTCAGAGGGACGGAGTCCACACAGGACGCCTGCTCAAAAATGAGGGTAAAAAATTCATTTTCTTTATTTGTATTCACTGTAGATGGATAGTTTATTGTGATTGTATGCCAAACAGAGAACACAATTAGTGCAGCACCTGTTAAAACAGACATAAAAACATAGGACATTATTATAACATGTAATTACAATGAAATAATGTAAAATAAAATCATATATTCACTTTACTGTTTTACCTTATCACTGTCTGAGGTTAAAGTAATTGATTATAATTACTCACATTACTGTAATGATGTTGCTGTCGGTCATTTTACTTTAAATGAAATAAAGTCATTTGTTACATTTCTACACCAGACCGAATAAATGATTATTTTTGGTTTTAAAATGATCAAAAAATGAAACAACCAGACAACAATCAAACGCATCACATCATAGTCGACCAATCAGATTAAACGTAATGTATGGCGTCAAAACAGCATTAAATGCTGGTTATTTTCTCAGTTTTAAAGTTCATAAATGTAGTTATACTTGGAGCCTGATAACCTTTTATTTAAATTTGAATTGAATTCATTGAGGTTATTTTATTTTATTCTTTAAATTAAATTAAAATGTAAAAAAAATAAATTAAATTCCAATTGTGCAAGATTTGATATCTTTCTTTTTAGGTTTATACATGAGATGTTTACTGTATGTAAGGGAACCATAGCAACAATTATTACCAAAAATAAACATGGGGTGAAAATAACTAGTAACTTTTACTTTGAGTACTATTTAATTGAGCTACTTTTTACTTGTACTTGAGCGTTCTATGTATGACTTATTTATACTTGTACTTGAGTACAATTCCAGTTAAGTAACAGTACTTCTACTACAGTAGAATATATCAGTACTTTTTACACCTCTGATAATTATGTACAAAGATAAAATATGGAATAATGTAAAATAAAATGATATTTTACTGTATGACGTCATCACTGTTTTATAACATCTGTGTAAATATGACTTAAAGGAATTTTAATTGTCAAGAATTAAAACAGAAAAACTAATAAAATAGAAAAATACGAGTAAAATAAATAGAATATATATAAACATAATACCAATATACTTAATATGGAAATGAAATAGTTTATACATTTTACACTTTTTATTTTATTTTCAGTTTTGGATACATTTGTCTATTTTATTTTTTTTTTTTTTTAAGCTGTTTTTAGATATTTTTTATATTTTTTTTAATAACATCTGTATTCCTTATATTGAATCTTATCAGCTCTGTATGCTAATTAATACAATGAATTTGATAATAGAATGAAAGCTTTATTATTGTGCCTTATTGTGCTGATGGTTCCTGGTGTGACTAATATTAATCTGACATAGTGTGAAGAACCAGATGAAACTGTCCCACTATCTGAAGCCTCAGACTTCAGGCTGAACTTTGATTCGTAATTATAAAAAAAGAAGTGATTTAAACAGAATTAGAAGATATCACAGCGGTGGATGAAGTTCATCCACACACGTCTTTCACATACTGTCGTCTGTGTGACTGTTTTTGGTTTAATGAGTGAGGAGAGGAACATGGAATGGATTATTTTCATCTTTAAATCTAATCCTTGAGATCTTCTTTATTCCTCATATTGTCCATCTGCTTGATGTTCTATCATCATACTGTACTTGCTTCACCTGCGATCATTTAGCTTTTTGCTGATTAAATCTCCCTCTTTTTTCTCCTCTTCGTCTTTTTTTCTGAAGAAGTCGACCGAGCAGATGAAGAAGGTTCCGACCATCATTCTTTCTGTGTCTTACAAAGGAGTGAAATTCATCGACGCCACAAATAAGGTAACGACTCCTTATCTTTAGCAAATCTAAATTACAAAAGCGTTATCATCAGACTTCAGAAAAAAACCATATATATGTTTTTAGGATCATTATACCAGTGACTAAATATTTTCGTCACAAATATATTTTTGTGGACGAAAACTAAAAGGAAACTAAAAAAAAAAATAATTGATGGAGTCTAAAACTGTGACTAAATTGATTGACATTATCGTCAACAAATTAAGGGTGAGATGAAAATGAAGGAGAAATGTATCCTGGAATCCTAATCTCCGTGTGTTATTCATATACAGGCGCTCACGGCGTTTGAGTCCTGGTGGCTGAGCGGGGGCGGGACAAACACGCGCAGAGTAACCAATCAAACAATGAGCGGATCTGATGACAATAGCGTGACAAGCGTAGTTCTTTTTCCCTAAACGTGTAAAACAGTGTGTAGTACGGTACAGACTTATGGTTTTAAAGCCTCTTATTGTTGCGGTTTCAACAATAAATCCAGGTGTTTTAAAACAGAGCAGAGCACAGTTTCAAACGTCTTCTCCGTGTTGGCCGCCATGTTTGTTTTGATACTGTTTTTTACGCAGGAGTATGACGTTTTTTCCTGTTCGGCTCTCATTGGCTCGACCTGTCACTATCTAATCTTTTCACGGAGCAGATTTTTCAACACACGAGCGAAACACGTCTACATCTGGTCGGCCAGTTTTACGGAGTTCGTGTACTATTTATTTAAAAATAATTAGAAATGTATGTTTTGAGGGAAATCCGATTTATTTTGGTTTTTATCTTATTTTCCATTTGTTTTTTTTAATTTATGATCTTTGATATTTGCACTATTTTTTTTTGTATAAATTCAGTTGGAAATTGAGTTGGAAATTAATACTTATTGTGTTTGTGTTATTCATTCTGCTTTTGTATTGAAATATAGACACAGTTGTGTTGAAATAAAGTTAAATTTGTCTGAAAAATTGTCTAGTAAATCTGTTATTGATTTAGTCTACTGCTTGGTATTTTAGTCGACTAAAATAAGACTAAAATTTAAACAAAGCAGATGACTAAATTTTGACTAAAACTAAAAAGAATTTTAGTCAAAAGACTAAGACTAAAACTAAATGAAAACTTCTTGTCAAAATGAACACTGCGTTATACAACATTTAGAAGATGAGACGCACAATCCAAACTCATTTAGGCCCATGACGATGTTAAAACAATTTAGAAGAATGACAAAAAATCCCTGTATTTTTACTTTTAAGTGTCAGACAGACTGAAATAATGAGTCAGACTGAGTCACACAAACGAGACATAAAAAAGCAGATCTGCTGCTTTTTTATTTATTTATTTATTCATTTTATACCAAAAACCATCATGAGTTCTACCCTCAGATATAATGTTAGTTTTATGTTAGTAAAAATGTGAGTTTTTGATTAAATGTCAGTCTTTTAAACATTGATATTGATATGAATGTATTTTTATTTTAAATTGCACCAAATTATAAGATAATGATTCAATGAATCGAATCAAAAGTACTTTATTTATCCCAGGGGGGAAATTGTTTTGTCACAGAAGCTCGAGAAATACTACAAATTAAAAGAAGAAACACTAACAAAGAAATGAAAAAGAAAATGTACATAATAAGTCAACGACTGTTAATTAAATAAGGATTAAACACAAGTGCACACATTGCAGTGGAAAAAATAATGTAATAATAATAATAGTAATAATAATATACACATGGACAAATATATTTACAAATACAGAGATATACAATAAATTAAATTTATTTTATTTTTTTATTTATTTTTAATATTATTTATTTCATTTTATTTTATTTTTTAATTTTGATACATCAATAATATAATATATTTAATATCTCACTGTTTTCCATATTTTTGCATGGTGCACTCTCATGCTAAAGTAAACATTCCCTTCCTGTTCTCTTTGTTATAGCACTGAGCTGAGAATTATACGATCATTTTTGGTTTTATGTTAATAAGAATGATTTATTTTTTTGTTTAAATTTCAGTCTTTTAAACATTGATATTGTTAGGCATGTAATAAAAATTATAAATTGTATTTGATTTATTTTTTTTGTCGATATTTATTTGTTTTAATCTATCCATTCTTTAATATCTCATTGAATAAAGACTAATCCATAGTCATATTTCCATATTATCTGATAATGTTAATGTTAATAAAAACGATTTTTTTTTCATTTAAATTTCATTCTTTTAAACATTGATATTGTTACGCATGTAATAAAAATTCTTGTTAATATTATTTATTTTATTGTTGTATATATTTATTTGTTTTAATCTATCCATCCTTTAATATCTCATTGAATGAATAAAGACTTTTCTTTGGTCTGTGTTGTCTGTATTTTGATATTATTCCCTTCCTGTTCTGTTTGTTGTTAATATTCTCAGCACTGAGCTGAACATTCATTAACACAAAACAAAGTCTGAGTGTTTTCTGGTGACATTGCTGGAGGACAAACTCCAACGTGCTGCACACAGTCTGCAGATGAATAATGAATCCCATTGGTTTTTCACTGAAGGCTAAATTGAACCATTGTCTGTGCTTTTTTTTTTTTTCTTCTTCTTCTTCTTCTTTTCTTTGCAGAACATCATCGCAGAGCATGAGATCCGTAACATCTCATGTGCAGCTCAGGATCCTGAGGATCTGTCTACGTTTGCCTATATCACCAAAGACCTCAAGTCCAGTCACCACTACTGCCACGTCTTCACTGCTTTTGATGTGGTCAGTGCCTCTAATAATATATTAATCTTATTATGTTTCATGTATTCAGACCACGGCTGAAACATGTCAGGAGATCAAAGTCAATTTCAAAGTCAATTTCCTGAAAAAAGTTGTCAGAATAAATGAAACCATAAAGGTACAGTAGTTGACCCATATGAGTTATTTTGGTAACACTTTAGTTTAGGGAACACCTATTACCCATAATTAGTTGCTTATTAGCATAAGTAACATATTGGCTCTGAACAAGTCATCATTAAGGACTTATTAATGCCTTATTATACATTTAATGGCAGTCTCACAGTCCAAACAGGGTTAGGGTTAGGATTAGGTTTAAGCTTAACGTTAACACTAGCATGTTGAGATCATAATTCATATACAACAACTTCCTTAGTTACTACTAATAAGTAATAATTCTGATGTTATTGAGAGTTAATGCCTTACTGGTACGGCATTAATAAGTACTTAATAATGACTAATTAATAGTCAATATGTTACTAATTTGAATGCTAGTACGCAACTAATTAATGGTTACTAGGTGTTCCCTAAACTAAAGTGTTACCGTTATTTTAAATGATTTCTCAGGCTAATATACAGCGCTAGACAGTATCAATGCTCCTAGCGGGGCTTCTCTACTGAAATACCGACTATGTAAGTTTGGAGAGACGGACCGTCTTTCACCAGATCATGTGACATGGAGAATGTCTGGAGAACGTTTCACTTTACGACAGTCACGTGACCACAGGCTAGGATATATTTAATTCCCACATGACGTCACAACATACGGGCATTTCCCGACCCGGCGCCATTGCTGTGAGCGGCTGAAACGAGTTTAGCCTCTGTTTACAGCCAAAAGAGACAATATGGTAGTTTGTGTTGCGTTAATGGTGCACTAATCGCTGCTATAGTTCAGTTAAACGTGGTGGTAAAGGAAGTCGGCAAGTCAGATCTGTAACTTGGCGCTAAGGGCTGGGGTGCGAAGCGGGGCCGGGCTCGCGCCGCAGCTGCAGTCTATGGGCTGGAGTATCCCCGCCCCCGGAGACCCGGTGCTCGGCCCCCTTTGCCGGGGGATGGAGGGGACGGCCACCATGCCGACATTCGGCAAAAGGGGGTTGACGACTGCGGTGAGGAAGGCCGGCGATGGCGGCTCCTGCTTCAGCCCATAGACCAGGGGTGTCGAACTCCAGTCCTCGAGGGCCGGATTCCTCAGACATTTAGATGTGTCCCTGCTCCAACACACATGAATCAAATGAATGGCTCGTTATCATTGCTTCTGCAGAGCTTGATCACAACACATTGGTCTCCACCAGGAGTGTTTGAGTAAAGACACATCTAAAAGTCTCAGGAATCCAGCCCTCGAGGACTGGAGTTTGACACACGTGCCATTGACTGTCGCCATGGGACGAGCCCAGACCCACTTCGCACCCCAGCACTTAGAGTCAATCCTTATCCCAAAGTTACAGGTCAACTACTGTCTGCATACACAATCTAAAGACTGTTGGTTGATTTTTTGCGACAGTGCTGTGGCGCTTGTGGCCACTTGCTTGAAAGTTATCAGTCTAGCACCTCTAGTGGCTAAAAGTTACATAAGTGTGCCTTTAAAATATTATGTTTTTTAAAAGTTGCCGGAATTGTTGTGCCATTAATGCTGGGCCTCATGTGCAGGAATCAGACTCAGTTCTTCTTTTTTTCACACTCCTTTATCTCTGTATTCTTTGCCTATCAGAACTTGGCCTACGAGATCATCCTGACGCTGGGCCAGGCCTTCGAGGTTGCCTACCAGCTGGCCCTGCAGGCCAGGAAGAGCGGCCACGGCTCGTCCACACTGCCAGAAAGCTTTGACAGCAAGCCCGGCAAACCGGTCCCTAAACCTCGCATCAACATCCGCAAATCCGTAAGTGGATCTATGGCTCCGTTAAGCTGCTGGAGGAGGAAAGTAGTGCTCAGAAGTAAAAGCAAAAACCTGACGGACGATGTCCACATGTTAATGCTTAGACCTTAAATCCTGATTATAACTGACACAAAAGCATTGCTTTGAGATGTGTTTTCACTTTTAATTCTTCTTTTCCCTCTGACTTTGTTCCCTTAACAACATTCCAATAATCAATCCCATTTACAGGGTTAGGTGTGTGTGTGTGTGTGTGTGTGTGTGTGTGTGTGTGTGTGTGTGTGTGTGTGTTTGTGGGTGTGTGTGTGTGTGTGTGTGTGTGTGTGTGTGTGTGTGTGTGTGTGTGTGTGTGTGTGTGTGTGTGTGTGTGTGTGTGTGTGTGATGGCAGCAGAGCGAGTGGATATTTGATCTGTTTAGCACTTCCTGTCCCTGCAGTCTTTTGCACATTTGGCTGATGGATGAGGCCTGTTGGCATAAAGCTACTGGGAGGTTTGTTAGCAGAAAGAGCCGATCCATGGCTTTGTGTTTGTGTGTAGAAACCATTATTAGTCGGACTTAAAGTAGGACAATGAGTCGACTTTCATTTCACAATGTCCGATCCTTTCAGACGTGCCTTTTTGGCCTTTGATACAGTGGCTGATAGCGTTTGATTGACTTCCTGTATTAAAACAAGTTATGTATCATAAAGGTTTTATGTCACATTTTTGTATAATAGAGCATTTTTTTCTAATGATCAGCCCTAAACAGAATTAATGATTTGGTTTTGTTGCAGAGAGTTTTTCTCTAGGCCTTTTTAGATTGTAAGAGTTATCGAGAGTTGAAATTTTTAAAGCGATCCAGTGTTGTTAGCGGCTCATTAGCAATCACTTTCTCTAATAGACATCACAGATAAAGAAAGCACTTCATTAAACTCATTCATCCTGCAAACACCAGGAGCAACAAAAGCAATGGGGCAGCTTGGCTAACCTTCAGCTTTATAAACACTGAATGCTCTCCTGAAATATAATCCTCATGCATGTGTCACTGGTATCCATGTCACACGTCCACAACATAACATTTGCTTGGAATAGAAGTTGTTTTGGGATGCACCATTATACTTGAACAATTAATAAAAAAAACAATAATAAAAAAAAAACAACACTGTTCCTTTTTTTTTTTTGCATTCCAAACAACGTGGAACCTTTCTCATTTTTAAGAGTTCCCGGTATACCCATAATACTGATGCACAGACTACAATACAACTTAGGAGACTGCTGAGCTTCGTGGGCGTTAATTTTGGCTCATTAAAACACCGGATGGAAAACAAAAGCCCAGTTGTGTGCAAATTGTGCAAGAAAGACTTTGCCAACCACCAGAGCTTTTGCAGCCTCCGCTACCACCTCAATGCTAAACAGGTAGCAGCTAGCGCGGACACTTGGACAGTGCTAACTGCAACATGCACGCGGTGTCTCCAATCCACACTGGACAAAATGACATGTTTTAGAGCCAAAATAAATAGGTCCGTGAGTGACAAATGAACAAAGTCAGAGGATAAATATTATTACCTAAAGGAGAGGAAAAGCAACAATTTTGTTGTTCATTAACTGTTTTGCTCAGTAAAGTGTTCTTACTGTTTATGATGTGCTAGCTTTATAGCACTACATATGGACCTGATGTTTTATTTCATTTGTGTTGCATATTATTTGGAGATTGACAAAAAGTACACAACAACATTCCCCCTGATGGTCTAAACTAAACGTGTCAGTTTCATATAATACATAGTCTATAAAGTTCTATAATACACCTGCATCTGTTCATGTCTGTTAAAAACAAAAAATTACTTTATAAAAATCCTTTGTTATATATAAATCTGTTGATTTGACACAATAATGTGATTAATTTAAGTGAAAATACATCAAGTTGAGGTATCGCTCAATATATTTTAATCTCTTGTCAGAACTAGTAATAATGTCCTAAAATATGTGGGTTTAATCCATGTCTAATTTCATTTCAGTGGTGAAGTCCATCAAATTGCGAGGTTTCGTTACAAGATTTTGGCGAGATTTGATATTTCCATCTCTGCTACTCGTGTCTAGACTGGTTTTATGTTGGGAAATTCAAGGATTTTAATTTGTCATTTGTGCTCATAAAAAACATAGTGAAATCACGTATAGGAGTCTCCCATTAAGCCCTAGTGTGTAATAATAAAATGTAATGTAAAAATTAAAAAATAAATGAATAGAATAATAAGCGATTAGATGATTCCATCTCTTTCTTTTGAATTCAACCACACATTTACAGTGAAGGAAATAGTTTTTAACTGTAAGATGTTTTCTCAAAATAACTTGACATTTTTTTCCAGATTGTTAAAAACAATTGCAAATAACTACAGTTGCATCTGTTTCGCCACCGACGCACAACTTTTGCTTCTTGCCCGCCGCACTGTTGTATTTGTGTGTGTGTGTGTGTGTGCGTGTGTGTGTGTATGCCTGTAAATGTGTGCTTTGCCACTTCCATTAAGTCCTAGTGTGTAGTAATAAAATATAATAATGAAATAATAAAAAGTAGAAATTAAAAAATTAAAAAATAAGAATTCCGGCATTCGACAGAATTTTTATCTTTTTTTTTCATTTTGCACAAGATTTTATCATTCTTTTTTTTATTTAAAAGTGGGATGTTTTCCCAAAATTAATGTGAGGATTATTCCGTGCCATATCGGACTGTGATTTAAATGATGAATTTTTTCTAATTTAAATGATTCAAAAATGTATTAAAAAATAATAATAATAAAAGTTTGTTTTTTCTGATGTCCAAATGACTAAAGTTGCAACTGTTTCACCACTGAATCACAACTCTTTCTTGTTGCTCGACACACTGTTATACTTGTGTGTGTGTGTGTGTGTGTGTGTGTGTGTGTGTGTGTGTGTGTGTGTGTGTGTGTGTGTGTGTGTTATCTATCACCCGTGGCCCCGCCGTCCACAGCGCCTCACCATCTGTCAGCAAACCTGTAAACCTGCAGTTGACCCCCATCCAGCTTCAAAATAGTCCCGCTGGCCCACTGTGAGCTCACTGTGAGCTCACTACCAGGGCCGCTGATGGTCTGGGTGTAAAGTTACGACAACTGCTGCAGCACATGACATACAGCCGGTCATTAAAGAACAACAAGAGACGGCGGCGTGAGAGCAGCACGGCGGCGTCGGAGGGAAATAGTGGCGCTTTCTAAAGTTAGAGTGAGACGTGAGACACACACATTCCCTTTAGTCCTGACGTACAGTGAGATGATGGATGACAGCACACGTATGCACAATCTGCTGAGTCGGCAACCGTTACATTAACCATTAATTGCAATTTCTTTTACACCCTGCATTCCTACGAGTGTGTGTGTGTGTGTGTGTGTGTGGTTAATGGTTTGTGGTGTGCAGCCGTGCAGAGATATTGCAGGATTCACTTAATATTCCTGCCACCCACCAACCATCCAACCATCCAACCATCCAACCTTAATCTCCATCCTGCACCAGCCTCTCTGCGCTTTAAAACACGTCTGCTTTGTCTGTCTGCCCACAAGCATCCGCTCCTCCACACACTCCTTTTTTATTTTCATCTCCTGTAGCGTCCACTTCACTTCACTGCTGCTGCTGCTGCTGCTGAGGATGAGCTCATGTGAAGGCCTTGAAGCGTTGAACCCTGACAGAAGAGTTTAAATAGCTCCTTTCCATTGGACGTCATTAGAAGTTGGACTTTGGTGATCTAATGACTCAGTTCATACCCACACAAGTGTTGTTGCCATGCAGAAGTTGCTATATAAATGTGGTGTTGCCACCGCCGTCCCGCACTGTTGCCAGGGCGATGATTTCATTGCCATGTTGTTGCCATGGTTTTCTGCAATGGTTCTTGCCTTTTGCCTGTTGCCACTCAGCTGCTCTCACTCTTCGGTTCCCCCCGTCTCGCCACCAGACGCACGCTGACCTCTGTGTGACCTTTTGCACAAGATTTGATTTTTTTCCATCTCTTTGCTCTGAATTCAACTACGCATTTACTGGGAAGAAAATGGGGTTTAAATGCCAGATAACATGAGGTTTAAATGCCAGATGTTGAACTTAAAATAACACGAGGATTATTCTGTGCCATATTGACCTTTTTTATCTAAGATCTTTTGATGGTTTGTTTTTGATGACTTCATAATAACTACAGTTGCATCTGTTTCACCACCGATGCACAGCTCTTGCTTTTTGCCCCTCACACTGTTGTGTTTGTGTGTGTAAATGTGCGCCGTGCCCCCTCCGTCCACAGCGCCTCACCATCTGTCAGCAAACCTGTCAACCTGGGGTTTCTGATTCTGACCCCGATCGAGCTTCAAAATAGTCTATTTCGAGATTACGTTATATACGAGATTTTGTACAGCTGCCCACTTGCTACACTAGCTAGAGATTTTGCCACCCGTTTTGCGGTAAACATAACATTATAGTCATAATGTTCTAAAACATGTAGATGTGGGATGTGGTGAAGTCCATCAAATTGTGAGGTTTCGTCAAAAGACGACCCGAGTCCCCTGATAAGCCCGAGTGTGTAATAATGTAATGTGATGTAATAATGGGCGACCGTGGCTCAGGTGGTAGTGGGTCGTCTTCTGATTGAGAGGTTGGGGGTTCGACCCTAGTACCTGACTATGTGTCGAAGTGTCCTTGGGCAAGACACTGAACCCTAAGTTGCTCCCAGCTATATAAATCAAGTCCATTTACCAATAAAATATGCTAAATATTTTGTTTTAATTTGCACAATATTTGATAATATGCATTTACAGGGTAGAAAATAGTGTTTAAATGTAGGGTTTCACCTGCCGCTCTCTCGCTTTAGTTCCCCCGTCTCGCCACCTTTCTGGTTTTTGTGCCAATCAGACGCACTCTGACCTCTGTGTGACCTCTGTGTGACCTTTGCCCCCCCTGTAGGTCATCATGCCCCCCTCCAGCCGCTGGTCACTGGGCCACATTTACACCCCTCACCGGCCTCCTCTCCACCCTCCTCTTCCTCCCTCTCGACTCTTCCATCTTCCTCTCAGAGCTCAGTCACAGGTTCTTCACCCCTTTTTCCTTCTCTTATCCTTTATTTCCTCATCTTTTCTTTCCTTTAAGGAGAACGCAGCACCTGTAAGTGCCTCCATTTTATCCTGTTGCTTTCATTCCACTAATCTGTGCACCTGTGTGTCGTGCGTTTGCAGTGAGCTGGATAATTACCACATGTACGGTGTACATTTTAGGACATCCTCAGGACTCAGAGTGAGGTATCAGGTATAAGAAAACCATTTATCATTTATCAGACCAAACAGACTCATGTCTCAGCCAAACCTCTGTCAAATCAAATGCTGTCGAATGGTATGGCCTCAGGCTTCAAAATAAAAGTCGGCAGACTCAACGACCTCAGGACATGACACTGTCAAACTCCACTTAGGTTTGAAAGCCGACGCATCGTGGAACTGGTTCAACAGCAGGTTTTCCTCCTGCACTTTAGTTTTCCTCACTGTCAGTAATTCAGCAGCATTTTCATCCACATGTTAAAAGAAAATTCCAAGAAATGTATGACAGAGTTAAGAAAGTAAAGGTAGGACAATATATCACGTGACAAGATATTAAAACATCACAGGATGTATTGCTCAGATTAAAAAATACACACCACATTGTTAAGGTTTTTATATTCCTATTGAGTTGAAAAGCTTTTTTTGGGTCTTTTTTCCTTTAATAATATACCATTGTCATTATGTCATTATGATATGTATCAAACTCGAGGCCCGAGGGCCAAATCTGGCCCTTTAGACCATCCAATTCAGTTAAAAAGACAGAAAAAACATACATTATTGTCTAAATGACCAAATAATTCAGTTGTAGATATTTCAGCTGTTCTAAATACACACATTTATAGAAACTCAACAATATTTGGGGGATTGCAATTTCCCCATGCTTCTATTACATGACTGCAGTCATTTCAAATTTTAAATTGTTCCTGAAATTATTTCACGTTTTCCTCAAATTAAATAAAAATTGGTCGCAAAATCAATGGAATTTAAAAGAGAAAATCCGTCACTTGTTGTCTGGATATTGCTGTTGCCTTACATACTTCATGTATTATTTATACGTCGTGTAAAGTGCAAACTTATGGACATTAATGTTAAAATAGCTCGTTTTTCCTGAACTAAAATGAGTTTGACACCTCTGATCTATCGTATCGTATAGTGAACTCACTGGATTGTCACAACCCTAATAGAACATGTGCTTTACATTATCTTTACCTCTGCTAAGGAGGTTATGTTTTTCCCAGCGTTATTTTATTTATTCATTTATCTGTGACATGTCTAACTAAAAAAATAGAGGATATTTGGTGCTTGGCAGAGGTTTGGCTCTTGTTTTAAAAAAAATTCTAATGGAAAAAAGTTTGGCTTTGGATAAACTCAGTATGCATTTTTATAAGAGCTTAGTCAGCACTCCGCTCTGAAATAGAAGCACAATATTTATTCATTTCTCTCAAGGCACATAGAGAAGACCCACTAAAACAGAGCTGTGTTCTACTTTTGGGTCCCGACCCACCAGTTGAGAAGCACTGCTATAAGACAAGGCCACAAATACTGCTCAATTTTAACTCAAGCTGCCATTAAGGGAGTCGTTTACGTACTTTTAAAATGTTATTGTTGCTCATGGGCAGTGTCGGCATGACCTACTGTGCCCCCCCACCCCACTCTTCCCACGCTACAGGGGTAGCTTTTTATTACTCAAAGTCAAGAGATCTGATTGGCTATCGCAACTGGCTACACACACTGATAGGACGGAGGACGGAGCCTGCTCTGTTGATTCACGTGACATCGCTCACATTGCTGCATCGCGAGAGCCAGAGCCGTATAGAGATATAGATATAGAGCGCTAAATTCAGATGGAGGGCAGGAAGTGAAGTAGCTTGAGAATCTGCTGACTGAAATGATCAAAATGCCCATGTTTCATGTAGTTCACGGCTGCTCCAATCGTTCTAATCGAGAAAAGGAAAAAGAGATTTTGTAAAGTACCGAAGATTTCATGAGAAATGTCAAAAGCTCACAGAACAACGCTGTAAAAAGTGGATTTTAAACCTACGTGCTAGTCTTGTGCCCCCCGCAGTTTTCTTAATGCCCCCCCCCATTTAGTACTGGCTGGCGCCAACTCTGCTCATGGGGCTTTAATATTTTGTTACGTTAAAAGGTTTCCTAATATTCTATACCTCACATTCTAGCATCTATTTACCACGCCTTGAATTTACCAACGTATCTTAGTTTTTACCTTTGTTATATCGCCACACGCTGGTGTGGCGTGTTCATTGCAGGCTGTTTTTTTTGCTTGTCTAAGAAAATGCAAATGAAGAAAAACCTAATCGTCTAAAACTAAATGACCTCAGAGGTAATTTACACTCATTCCTCTATTCCTTTGCAACAAATGTAAAGCTATACAGACCCTTCTGACTGCAGTGCATCACCACTCCTCATGTGCACCTACAATGCTAGCACTGCTTCCATAACAATGCACATTGAGAGGGTAAATATAAACAAGTGAAAAAGCTTGAATCAATAACCAGAGACACGAGGCGGCTCACTTAGACGTATTAAAAGAACAGGTCAAAATAAGAACACCAACAGTGTTTTTACTCTTGTTTTACTGCAAAGTGTGACTTGGTTTGCTGAGTTTGCTGTGCTCACTCACTGGTTGTGCCTTCAGGCTTTCATTTGCTAACAGTTCTTATACAATCCAAAAGATTGTATAAGAATATGGCAGATATAGTGCAGGCGGTGGATGAATCTGATCCTCGTGATGTTCGGCGCCGTATTAACCCATGGATTTGTGGCGTTCTGTGAGATCGAATGCGTGTCACTAATCCCATAACTCCGAAACAGGATTAGAAGGTCTGGTTGTGGCCATTTGTGAGAGTGTATGATGGAGAGAAGTGGATTAATAATCTAGTTAGTGTCCATGTTTTCTCTTTTTTTGCTGTGGCAGTGTGTGGAGAAGAGATAAGAAGAACATGGCTCAGGCAGTGCGGCGAGATTAAGCCTCCTAACTCCTGCATAGAACATCTTTTTATAGACACGGCAGCGTTGTACTCTCAGATATTTGTTCTTGGCACTTTTAGAAGTTTGGATGTTACTCAACGGTAGTTTTTGCAACTGTCAAAACTGCTGCACTGTCATCCCTTCAGCAGACTGGAGTTAATTTGACTCTTTGAGGCCACAATTGGCCATTTTTCTCTTCATTGTTGATTAAATGTATATAAAAGAGTTAACACTGATCACCTAGTCCAGGGGTCTGCAACCTGTGGCTCAGGAGCCTCATGTGGCTCTTTGACTCTTTTGCAATGGCTCCCTGTAGCTTTAAAAAAATAAAATAATGAATTGTTATTTCTTACAGGGTATTGATGATTAATGACACTAACTTCAAATAAAATTATGATAAAACAACTTCTTTAACCTAAAAATAATCACATTATGCAATAACTCTGCCAACTTCCTACTTCACTTCCTGCATCCTCTACAAACCATCAATTTTCGTTACACCTGTGGCTAACCTTAAGTTTTAAATCCCTGGTAAGATAACTCAACTAACAAAAAGACTATTCTGGAAGAACATAGAGATTATATTTGTGTGGAGAAAGATTTATTGAACTGCCAACATGTGGCTCGATATGAATGCTTGATATGTTGCAAAGAAATTAGCAGCATGTGTTGGCTGACATGATCATGGGTTATCAATTCAAGTTAGTTTTTGAAGCCTTTCAAAAACATTAACCTCGTAAAATGATTCAATATTATTTCAACTGTATGGAATTTTATACACTGTATTGTCTTCATTCAGAAGGTAGTTTTTTCACGACTCTGGAAGGACTTTATTCCAGGCGAGATTAGGCAAAATGGCTTTATTGAGAGTAAAGGTTGCAGACCCCTGACCTAGTCCCACTGCTAGCTAATGAAAATGTTAGCGTCAGACCTGTACCTGGCGAACACTGGTCTATGTCTGGGTTAGATGGTTTTAAAGAGTAATGAAACCAATCCTGAAAACAAATATATTTGGGTATGAAGTAGTGTTTTTGATTGACATTTTACTCAAAGTATTTCAATTTGGCATATTTTGATGTCAACCTGTAAGTTGTGTTCAGCGACTATAGTTGCTTAAATCACATGAACATAGTCACGCTTTTTTGCTCTTTTCATTGCTTCATCGACCTCAAGTGACATAGAGAGAAACTCATTGTCGATTAGATGTCACGACCAGAGGTGAAAGTAATTTATTCGCTTTTGTGGGTACTTGTACAATGGTGATAATCGTTAATATCGTATTAATCGTTCATTATCGAATCGTAGCACCCTGAATGAAATCGAATGGTGAGGTCCCTTAGATGGCACAACACCCTAAAAGTAAGGCAGTAACAAAAGATTAATTTATTACTTCAGTCATTTATTACTTTGGGCCCTCAAAGAGCTTTGAAAAATTCCTGGTGAGAACCCTGGAGGTATTGTGAGTATTAAGTAGCTAGTTAGCATAGCATAGATTGTTCTTTGAGTATTGTATTAGTATAAACAGGGCATGTCTTAACTGCTCCAGAAGCCACGCCCATAATCAAGGCATTTGTTTTTGTTTTCAGCCTAGATGCACGTCTGGCTTCAGATTCTCAAATACCAATCCTTTCTAATCCGTTTGGCTGATTCTGTCAGCCTCTGTGTTCTCTGTCTCTCCCACTCTCATGATCGCCTTTTTCTTTTCCTGCTGCAGATCCATCTGCTTTGCTCTCGACGACTCTTATTTATTGGCTTATCTTTCATTACAGTGGAGCAGAAACGCGACCCAGCAAACCAGTAACAGCCTGTTGCCTTGTTTGCTTTGAATGCATCGTGTAAATCGCTAAATCTGTGCAATCTGTGCTAAAGACAGTCCTTAAATTGAGTCCATTGTTTTCAGACAAAATGTCATGATATGAGACCCACATTGTAGGTCGTAACGATTGGGTTTAAATGTTTTGGAGATACATTTCATTTCAGATAAATCCATAGTTTAGGCCTCAGATCATTGGATTGAAACAAAGATACAAAAGGTTGAAATTGACAGTTGACAGTTAGGCTGTGTTCAAAATGAAATACTCTGTACTATACACTACAAACTCAATGAGTATATACTGTCTACTATATACTATATACTACTAAGTATGGTTAGGAGGCTCACCCCCAGTTACCACTGGATGCGGCTCCATTGCGTTACGTCACCGCCGCGTCACCGGAGCTGATAGGTTTCCACTTTATTCTATGTGTTAATTTCCACCAGGTCCCCTGCTGTGCGTGTCAGCTCCTTCCAGATGCGGTAGTCCGGTGCCCTCCACCAGATATACGCAGGCTTCTATTTCTGGTGGATACCGGAGCACGACGCATCAATCAGTACAGAGCAAATGAAGCTAAACAGGAAATTAAGCACGTACTCCGCAATAAAATATCGGGTTACTTTTCAAAATAAAACACTTCAGATTATATTTCCATCCATAGTGACATCATCAAAATGTCATAATGTGTAAAAACAAAATCACATCCACTATATTGATTCCTCTCATACTGTAACTACACTGTAAACTGCAGCAACTTTGATTTAGTTCATGTTTTACTGGTGCAGTTTTATCTCTTCTCTGTTGGCTGTTGATAAAAAATGTGTCTATGACAAATCCAGAGTCCAACCTTCTTGTTCTCCTTCGTTAGGAACATTGACCTGTTTATCTGTTTATTGTTGTGTTTATAACACATACATTTAACTGCGTTCTCAGGCGATTATATAAATATCGTGAGAACTGCTCTGTCTCGTGACGTCACAGTCGTTAAACCGGAGCGTACCGCGGCGCACTCAAAACGCAACCGGTGGGGATTACCGGACGGAGGACAGCGGGGCAAAACCGGATCGGTGCCGTGGCGCAGCGGAGACGTATCCAGTGGAAACCCCCAGTTAGGGTGATGAGCGTTCCCACTGAAGTATCTTTCCAAGTTTCCCAAGATGCATTTGGAACCTACAACGACAAAAACCTGAAGCGCACTGAGGCTAAATATCGCCGTTGATTCTCCACCTTTGAAGTTTTAAGTGAGAAAGTGACCAAGTAAAATATCAACATTTGCCATTGTGCTACTGACTAAACTTCTGGTTAACTTAAAAACAAGAGTCCTATTTACAAAAGCTTTAAAAAAAAACTAATGGAAGACAAGAGGAGATGCCTTTGTTTTGTAAAGGTAATGTTTTATTTTTTGCTTGAAGCTGATACCAGGACAATTTTACGTTACGCTTGCAATGCATCATGGGGCGGTCGAGTATGACCAGTGTGCATACAGTGCATACTAAAAAATGTCCTGATATAGTATACATCCGGGTATTTCTTGCGTACTCAATCTTTTCATACTATCAAATGTGACGTCAGACCTTGTACAGTATGAGTAGTACGTTAGTATGACATTTCGAACACAGCTTCGGTTTGTTGACATTCTCGCACATTGCATTGTGGGATATGGAGTCGTGAAGAGTCGTGTAAAGAAGTGTTTATGGGAACTAACCTCCTTAAATGGTGAAAATCTAAAGAAATCACTGTAAGAATGAAGTACAACCAACTTTCAAGCGACCAATTTCACCTTTTTTCCATTTTTTTGGAGTGTGTGGTTCAATGATCTGTGAGGCCAACTCTATGAGTTTATCTAATAAAATGATTTTGGGTAGCAGTTCTTGTTTGTTTTCCTTCCATGTGAAAGTCTCCGACCGTGTTGTTTGATGATGTTCTCTCTCTTGTGTGTGTGTGCATCAGATGGAGCAGCCGTCCATGGACCAAAAGGGTCACGCCAACGTTCCGTGGATAGTGGAGCCGGGTCAGGAGGCCAAAAGAGGAGTCAACACCAAGTACGAGACCACTATTTTCTAACATACACCCGCCTTGTCCACCCTGTGTGTGTGTGCCTTTCAGAGGTCGCCCGAGTCGGGGCCTCGGAGTCGGGCCTGAGCGACGCACGCCGCCCGGCGCGTCACCTCGCCGGCCTGAAAAATAGAAAAGCAAACATCTGGCCCCGCCCCCGTTAGCCGAGCCATCACTGCATGATGACGTTTGGCGCTGCGTTGTCTCTCTCTCTCTCTCCTTGTCTCTTCTTCTTTTCTCCCTCTCGCTCTGCCACCCTCCTCCCGCTCTGTGTGGCCCTGCTCTCATCTTCCCGCCTGCAAGGCTGGCGCATGACCTTTGAACCCAGGCTGTGGTTGCAATCGTAGGGTGAAGGGTTACCTGTCGTTAGCAGCAGCTGATCCGTTTCTCCTCCTGCAGCCGATTGGTGCTTCGTCTTCTTCTTCTTCTCCTCCTTTTTCAGCCCGTTTTCACAAAGCACAATAACGAGCCGTGACAGTGTTTTAACTGTGTGCGGGAGCTGAAGATGGAGGCTCAGTCCAGACATTTGAGTTTTTTTTAATCAATGAGCGTAGGAGAGCTGTTGTAGCACAGTCTGATGTAGACTAACTGCTTCAGTGCTTCACTTATTATCCCATTTTGGATTTTCCTGCCACATTATTTCCACCACACGTGTCCGTGTTCAGTATTACTTTAAATCACATGGATTCGTTTTCCCGGCCGTAAACCTTTTATTTTGGTGGGGAGACAAAGTTCCCGTATGTTATAAAAACGCCTAGCATGTGGCTTGTGAGACGCATGGTGGCCATTTGGGGGGGGGAGGGGGGGGGGGCGGTGGAGGAGAGGCGGGGTTTTGAGGGCTCTCTCGATAAGTGATGTCATCTCATTTGCAGGGCAATGGCGGAGCTCCATGTCTATTACTGTGGAATGCAAAGAATGTAGCCAGCCCTAAACAATGGACCTTGTCACACACAAAATGCAAAAGGACTACAAAAATGGACCCTCACATTTCAAAATAATGGACTACAAACATGGATGCTACACCCTGCAGTGTTTAAGGTTGACTACAAAAACGTTGTAAACATCGCTACCTCCACATGATGCTTGACACAGGAAACTTTGGACACAACACACACACACACACAACCACACACACACCACACCACATTTGACCATGTGCTCTGAATGTACTCTTATTTTGAAATGCCGCCTCAGCCAGGAGCTGCTTTTTGCGTCCTGACCTTTGAACTTTTGTGGAAGACTGAGTTTAGATAATGGCGTCGTTGGCCTGGAAAGCTTTTTGTTTTTTATTTTAGTCTCTTTTTTTTGTCAAAACTTTATTCATAAATATATGCACAAGCGTGTTAATGTGAATTGACTAGCAGCAACATGCTCGAGATGCAATGGGTTTATCGTGGACAAAACGAACGAATCTACGTGAACAAAACATCTAGCGTTAAAAAAAAAAAACTAAAAAAAGAAGAAGTATTCTATTGCCCGATATTTTAATGTTTAATATAAGAGTATTATATTACCATGATTATTCTTGTGCAATTATTGTCTACTGTTTGTCTTAACGTTACATTATTTTTCTATGATATGCTGAGTTTAAAAAAAAGAACCCGAAGCCTGAGAGCGATGGTGAAAAACCTCCTACACTGAGTGTAAACGTGGCAGATGGAACGCCAACTTTAAAGGTCATACCCCCTAAAAACCCCACCCCCTTCCCATCGTTTCCTCACGGGGCTACTTTAGAGGATGTACTATTTTAAACGCAGTATTACTGTATTATTTGGATGAGACGTTATCCATTTAGAAAAATGTACATAGATATTTTGCCAACTCATTGTTCATACATGTAATGTAAAAGTGTAAAGATTAAACAGTTTAAGGCACTGGAAACAAGGTACCAAAAATAAAAAGTTGGACCTTAGAAAATCAAGTGTTAGATTGTAGAGATTGTATTTGAGTGAAAACTAACTGATGGATTGTTTGGTGACATCACTGCTTGACCAACTAATGTAAATAGGCTTGGGCTTCCAGCACACTGATTTTTGTAACTTGACCATTATTATATCCTTGTAAAGCACATGAAATAAAATATGACTTGTACAACCATGATTATCCTCAGTGGCGTCTTTGTCGAGTCGTTTTTTTCTTACATCAGTGACTAATGGGTTCGTTAGAATGACGCCAAGGAGAACTCCATCAGTGTCCGACTTTTTACAAAAGGAAATTACATAATTCATCTTTTTTACAGCCAGACAAAAGAAAATGGAAAGCACTCATTAAGTCAGTGGTTACCAACTTTATTTTGGATCCATTTTGAATTTCTGGCAACCCCAACGACATTTTTTTTTTCTCAAGAATTCGTTTTTGATCATGTTTGTTATACTGTATTACAAATACAGAGTAACCAGGACTAGTGACAAGTTGTGCCTCCTCAGATCATTTTTTTACTGCGTTTGATCTGAACTACATTTATATTAGGCAAAGTGAAAAATAGATTTGTTTAAGATTGTGTTTTAATTTGACCCCGAGGTTGTAAAACACTGTATCACGTTATGAAAGAGTGAAAACGATGGTGCCTTGTCCAGACTGTATCCATGCCTAGTGCCCATAGACCTTTTTCACGACAACCGGAAGTAGCGCCTCTTGGTGCCGAGTAACTTCCTGTTATTACTGGTCTAAGGGAAAGTAGCTCGTGTTT
Source organism: Gouania willdenowi (assembly GCF_900634775.1). Taxonomy (NCBI): domain Eukaryota; kingdom Metazoa; phylum Chordata; class Actinopteri; order Blenniiformes; family Gobiesocidae; genus Gouania; species Gouania willdenowi. The sequence continues at coordinate 7,918,787 of NC_041049.1, forward strand.
TTCCAACCGTTGCTCAACTTGCCAGCTTTTACGGAGGCAATCGCAGCGGCAAATACCTGAACAAATAAACTTGATAAGGGGAATAAGTTCTCCCATGATTAATATATCCACAGCTATCAAGATAAGAAAAGAAATTAGCTTTGTTGAACTAACCACTATCAACAACATATGAAGTATAAACATTGTAATAAAGAAACCTAATTAGTCTGCTAAAATATTCAGAATGTTTAAAGAGAGGCATGTTATAGGCTTTTAAATTATGTTTTAACATTCTGATATGTGTTTGTCTTATTTACCTGTGGGTGGATGTGCCGTAGCAGCTTCAGCCTAGGCTAGCTTTACTGTGAGAGGACAAGCTACCGTTTCTGAGCCCTCGAGAAGACAGACTCTCTCTTGGTGGTGTGATAAAATTGTTCCAGGGAAAGAGAAATGGAAGAGCTTCACTTTTAAGGTGGTTGATGGCGACTCGATCCGCTGACAAAATGGGTGTTTTCTTGCCCCACAAGAGCAACCAGAAACAGAACAACAGCAACCACGCTGAGACTGAGCATTTTTGTCACTGTTTAAAAGCTAAAGCTATAGCCACAGGAAGTTGTTGCACACCACTTCCGGTTTAAAATGCAGAAGTGTGAAAAAGGTCTATTAGGAGCTGGAGATGGTAACCAGTAGGTCCCAGTAACATCATAACACCAAACAACTTAATGAAATTGAGATAAAATGCCGTATTGAAATGTGGGACAGTAAATATTTAACAGTAATTATGACATAACGTCAACATGTGAAATCTGATTGGATGAAATCTCCAAAATGGCGATGCACACATGTTGATGGATGTTACGTGTATTTTTAAGGCTAAACACTGATATAAACGATGCCTTTTAACCAAATTACTGACAAAGTTTTACTTTTTTTTTTTTTTTTTTTTTAATCAGAAATATTCTTCTCGTCATTTAGTTTAAACACCTCCAAATGGAGCGGCTCATCACTGTTTCACGTGTACTTAAAGTGTAAGTAATCCCTAAAACCACCTTTTTCTGCTGATATATAATATATATATGATTATGTATAAAGTAATTTAGTTTATTGATCCTAGTCCCATTCTTCACATTTTAGTCAAAAGCATTTGAATTGAGCGTTTTTAGTTGTAAAATGTCAGTGACTGCCCTCTATGGGTTGAACTATTACAATAACATTTTGCTATTGGCTGCGATTAGATCATTGACGTAGGATGAATGGGACCTCAGACATTGAAAGTAATGAAATAAAACATGTACAGTAGGTGGCGATATGCACTTATTCAACACTCCAATAACCAAGAACGAGAAGAAAAAGATCAGCGACGTCTTTTTGGTTCAATGATGTCACTAATTGTCACTGTTGGCCCCACCCCTCCTATAAAAGATGGGAGGAGGGACTAGGTTTCCTCCTCTCATTCTCTGATTGACAGCTTCATGCGGAACTGTGCAGTGCTGTGGGGGCGGGGCTTGCTGTGACCTCAGCGTTGTCTCAACTACTCAGGAGTTACGCCCATAATCAAGGCATTTTTTTACGTTTTCCTCCTGATGGAATGTCAGAAAAACCTAGGGGTGTCCTTAGACTGTAAAATCATCCACTACACACGACTAGGTTTTCAAAGCAGGGGTGAAACAATCAACAGGTGGTTGAAGCGTTTGTGCTGGAAAACCAGGAAGCTGATGGAGGCTGATGGAGGCTGATGGAGGCTGATGGAGGCCGTCAGATCTCTGCGTGTCCAGATGTGGCTGACGGGATGAAAACAGCATTGAAGAGAAGCTGCAGAACTAAAGTTAAGTAAAGACGGTTGGTAAGTAACACCTGTTTGTATCAAATCTCTGCAAAGTGAAACATCTATTTTTATTTTTATTTTTGGTCCAGATACTTCTTCTACAACCCTGTCAGAGTGACAGACTGTTTTATAACTGTAATAACTGTGAACATTAGGTAATTAATGTCAGGTATAAGTACAAGATACATTTGACATGTTATCACCAAGTTTGAAATCAATTCCAACAACATGTCAACTACAAGAACAAATTAAAACTGCAGATTAAATGTTGGACCTGAAAACCTCAGAAAAATATCCTGTGAAAGTATTATTATTATTATTATTATTATTATTATTATTATTATTATTATTATTATTAATAATAATAAATAAGACCATGGGAAATTTAATTTTATTTAATCAGGCCTGTGCAGCATGATAGTGACATGAATAGAGACACATATACTTGTCTATTTTTATAATAAAGAGTTTTACAAGTTTTCCACGAGTATGTAAATTAGGGGTGTCGCAATCCGATATCGATATTGGATATCGGTCCGATATCAGCCTGAAAATGAATATCGTATATCGGATTCAAATTTCTGAATTTCCGATTTATTTATTCATTTTTTTCCAATTCATTTTTTTATTTATTTTATTCAATTGTAGAATACTGTAGATATTGTGTTGAAGGTTAAAATGTATGTGACCAATTGGTTAATAATAAATGGGTCAGTTTTTGTCACACCTACTATTGTTTCTGTTTGAGTAACATCACTTGATCAAGACTTTTCTAACATTCCACGCTATAAAATACATTTTTTTTTTTTATTAAAGGAAAAAAAGTAATAAATGTATGATTCGTGCTATCTGATCAATATCGGTATCAGATGATACACAAGGCTGCAATATCAGTATCATATCGGAAATGAAAAAGTTGTATCGTGTAACGTAAATACAATGTGACGGAGCACTCCATCAATCTGAAAAACAACTCATTAAACAAGCAAAGCGTTTATATTCACACGTAACAAACTTCTGCATCACTCCACTCACTATTAAATATGTGCATACAGAAGATGTTGATGTAATGAGAGATTTGTTTATATGCTGGGAAATTATATTTATGTTGTAAAATTGAGAAATAAAATAGTTCATTTTGAAAATGTATAAATATGATCTAATGTTTAGGTAATTAGTGTGATTTGTTTTTTAACACTAAAATCATGCATTATATATATATGTATATATTTTTTTATTTTATTTTTTTTTTTTTTTTTAAATCGCTGAATGATTGATTCCATCACACAAAATTTACTGGATTTTTTTTTTTATTTTTTATTTTTATTTTGGTGAATGATTAATAAAATATTGAAGTACTTCCTGTGCTACGTATCTAGGTCAGATTAGTGTATATTGTCCAGTTGATGTTATGGGATTGTTGCCACAGATTGTGTCAGTTGTTGTTGTGAGGCTGGATGGATTCAGTGAGTGAGTGCAGACCTTCCTCCTCCTCCTCCTCCTCCTTTTGTTGTTTGACAGTCTGAACAACACGATGAGGCTGAGCCGATGTCTGTCGCTCTGCAGATTGAACGACTTTGATCTGCAGCCACTGCTGCAAAACGTCCAAGTCTGTTTGGTGCATTGTGGGTAGACGTCGACAGTGTTACACAGATTTACGAGGAAAGTGTGGCCCTATTAAAGCTTTCAGAATCTTTATTAGTCGTAAAAATGTGGAATCTGAGCTGTGAGTTGAAAAAGGACTAAAATAAGTGGAAATGGCCTGGATTTGCTTAATCTGTGTCCGACTCTGGGCCGAGGCCAAACCTCCAGATGGTGAACGCTTCCACCAACAGAACCAGACAAACCACAGAATAACCATCACAGTTCAACCTGGCCTCCATTCAGCAACCAAACAAACACATACTGGTTAATGAATGGAAATCAGACGCAACATTTAGTTAAAAAAAAATTTTTTAAATGTTACTTTTAACCAGATTTACAGAAATGTTTGTGGAATTTGTGATATTTACTTTTCATGTAAAAAATATAATATCAATGGTAAATATGAAATCTAAATGCTAAATGTTAAATCTAAATATTAAATCTAGATTTGAAATTTAAATATGAAATGTTACATCTAAATGTTAAATATAAATGTCATGGGTGAAACTAAATATTTAGCAAAATAAAATCTCATTGACACGAATGAACGCTATCTGCGGTCTATTCAGACGGAGTGATTGCGCTCCACATTAAATATTTAGTTTTAAAATTGAGCATATAGATTTAGATTTAATATTTAACATTTAGAATTAGATTTAACATCAAATGTGAAATCTAAATGTTGTGGGTGAAACTATATATTTAGCTAATATGCAAATTCACCGGAAGTACCAAAATCTATCCGCAGTCTATTCAGACGGAGTGATTGTGCTCCACATTTAGATTTAACATTTAACATTTAGCATTTAGATTTAGAGATATTTTGATTTAGATTAAACATTAACATGTTAAATCTTAATGTTGTGGGAAAAACTAAATATTTAGCTAATTTTAACTTCACCAGAAAAACCAAAGAGAAGCACTATCCACGGTCTATTCAGACGGAGTGATTTAATCAATCAATTGATCAAATTTTATTTATCGAGCACTTTTCATATATACTGTACAATTCAAATTGCTAAACTCAGAAAACTCATCAATAAAAACACTGCACGGTTTAAAAATAAAAGCATGAAATTCAAAAGAAGAATAAGAATCAAATAAAACAGGTTTAGTGGTAATGAATGCTGTGCCACCTCCACTCTTACCATCACATATGGTAAAAGCCTCAGTGAGAATAATTAGTGTGTCTGTATCCAGCCATGTTTCAGTTAAAAACAATCGAGTTTGTCTAAAATCAAATCATTTATAATAAAGACTTCTTTAAAAGCGAACGTATACAATCGGATCTGCTCTTCACACGTGCACATCCTCCTGCATGTTAAATAAACCATTGAACACAAAGCGTCGCCACCTGCTCGATGTCACACATTATCATTATGATGAGTGAAGAACCTGCACAGGCTGGTGAAGGAGAACCATTCTGATTCTAAAGATAAACACAAGCAGAGAAAGAAGCCAAAAGCCACCAATCATCTTCAGTCCTTGTCATTGGTTCAGCTTTTTCTTTGATCTTCTTACAGTGGTTAGCCATGCAACCTCCACATTTGTAATAAATCATTTTTATTCTCTGACCTGTTTTTTGATTATATTTTTAAACTGAATTTGCATGTTCTCCCCCGGCCTGTGTAGGTTTTTCAGTCATTCTGAATTAAACACCACATTTGCATTATTCAACGTCAGATGCTCCGTTTTCTGAGCATTAAGATATAATTGAACATTAAAAATCTGTGTGTATAACTCCCTATGTTATTATGTACAGCTGCAGAAAAAAACAACACCAACATATAAGTTTATCTATAAGTTGGAAACACTGTTTTTCAAAACTTTTATCTTAAAAGGGGTAATTGTGCTTCTTCAGTGTATTGTTATATTACATTGAGGCACCACGACGAGAAGCTTACAGGTTGATTTATTTTACATGCGCAACTAATGGGCTACAAACATTTTAACCACAATTTAATGAAAATAATAAGTATAAGACCCTGAAAATAACTATAAATATAATAATAATAAGTAAATCCAAGAATAATAGAGTAAAATAACAATTCAAGTTCACTTCAGATATTTTCTAGTAGTTCTGCTAGATAGAAAGTGCTAGATCGGAGTCTGTATTGAACTGCTCAGATGTAAATTGCTATATCGGAGATTTTAGATGAAGGCCAATATAATACGATTGATTTAACATTTATATTTAAATGTAACATTTAGATTTAACATTTAGATTTATATTTAATATTCAACATTTGAATTTAGATTTATATTTATATTTATATTAATATTTAGCATTTGAATTTAGATGTGATATTTAGATTTAGATTTAACATTTAGATTTAAATTTAAGATTCAACATTTAGATTTAATATTTAACATTTAAATTTAGATTTAATATTTAGATTTAGATTTAATATTTAACATTTAGATTTAGATTTAACATTAATATTTAAATTTAATATTTAGATTTAACTTTGACATTATATTTTATGAGCAAAAAAATAAACACATTTCTGCTGTAAATCTTTTCAAAAGCAATGTTAAAAATTCACATGTTTTTTAAATGTGGTTTGTTGCTAAATGTTTGTTTTAGCATGTGCAACTTTACAACGACGCCCCATAATAAATGGCTCACTTTTTCTCATACCTGCTATTGCTGATATTTGTTCTCTATTTGAGTAATATCACTGGATTAGGCCTTTTCTAACATTTCACTCTACAAAATAGGTGATAAGAGTATGAATCGTATGGCATGGGCCATGAATAAGTTACTCTAAGGACTTTCATTAAATAATAGTTGTGTTCATGGCCTTGAGGGAGTTTGAACACTTGTAAAATGCATTCAATTTAATCTGAATTAGATGTTTTGTAGAAGGCAGACGTCAAACTGAATCTAAATCTGCATTTGTTTGTGAACATCTGCTCCAAGTGCCAACCAGGCAGAGGATAAAGCATGTGGGTTAAGTGCTGCTGCGAAACAAGATTTGACAGCTCTGCAAAAAGCTCATATGAATGATTTTTACATAACGTCTATTTACTGGACTCTGCATCACTGGAAGCAGTGTGACATGCATCACCAAGGCAGAAAGCTGGAAAAACTCAAATCGACATGACAAGCTTCACTAAAGTTGAAGCTCGGAGGCTGACGTGTTCACCTAAAGCAGTGAGCTAGCTGCTAGCTGCTAGCTGCTAACTGCAAGTCGTTCTCAAGCATGACAGCACAGGAGCCAAATCACAGAAAGCCGCTGATGTCACCTTTTTTACAACAGACAAAGCACCAAAGCAGTGACTTACCAAAAAAAATGTTATTTATTTTTGATACTTTTCTAGTCAAGGATCAACACAAACAAAACTTCAAGACAAAGACAGCTCAACTGAACGATTGTGTAACCTTTATGATTTAAAGAGGCAGATGTAATAAAAAAGAACTTTAAACTCACATATAAGCAGATGTTTGACAAACGTCAACGTGATTACTCAAAGAAGTGTTCCATTCACGTAACTCCAACTGGTTTGATGAAGTTACAGGAAAGCTGTCCTATGGTTGCCGTGGTAGCGTAACTTCCTGTTTTAAGGAGTCTTCTTTGTTCAGCTGAAGGCATGTGTGGATCTGTAGTAAGATGGATGATAGGCATCAAAATGCTGCGCCCACTGCCAATTTCATACGTTGTGTTCAAAATGTCATAGTAACGTACCACTCGTACTAAGTTTGACGTCATTATTAGTATGTAGTGCGTTAAAATTACAGAGTATGATGGATTGAGTACGCAAGAAATAGCCAGATGTATACTATATCAGGAATGTTATTAAGTATGCATTATATGCACACTAGTCATACTCAACCGCCCCATGATCCATTGCGAGCAGAATCTAAAATCGTCCTGGGACCGGCTTCAAAATAAAAATCAAACATCCTCTTTTCAAAACAAAAGCATCTCGTCTTGTCTTCCATTAGTTTTTTAATGCTTTTTTAGTTAAGTTTTGTCAGTAGCACAATGGCGGGTCTCCAAAAATCTCCGAAATGTCAGAATGAAATGTGTTTTCCGCGAGTTTTACAGATCAAATGAGCACGTTGATATTCGACTTGGCCACTTTCTCACTTAAAATGTTTTCAGAACTTTCGAATGAGGCAAATCAACAGATATTTAGCCTTAGTGTGCTTCCGGTTTTTGTCGTAGGTTCGAAATGCATCTTGGGAAACTTAGAAGTATACTTCAGTGGGAGCGGTCATATAAGTGTGGCTGTTACCCCTTTAACTCCATAGCTGGTTAGCTTTATCATTAGCATCGCTCATTACTAATGTTTCCCCAACAATATGCCAGACATTTGTCTAAAAGTTTGATTGCGAGGCCACCAACTACCGACAACAACCCTCCTCTGAACTGATGCTAGTTGTTCTGTATGAAAGTACAAACAGAAGAGTTTTCCTTTCATGTGACACAGTTGTGCCTCCGAGAAATGTTTTCAGGAACAAATAAACCATCTGTTGTCATAAACAGATCAATTCCACCACAGGAGACCAAACCCCATCATTGCCCCATCTCGATCCTCAAAGACATAATCAGCACGAAGCCCCTCAGACGTGTGCATGTTTCAGTTCTTAGGGCTGCGACAAATGAATGAACAAGTGTTGCTGTTTTTCCTTAATGAATGCACATAAAAGATAAGCGCAGAAAACTGCACAGACACACGCACGAGCGTCCTGAGGCTAGACCGACAACAACCCACACGGCTCCAGTCACTCTGCTCCAGATCTGTCTGCCTCCATCCCAGCTCTGCGGCAGAGGCGCTAATTGCTCGGGACAAGCAGTGTTTAATGCTAAGTGGTGTGAGAGAGCTAGCACAAGTAAAATTAACAATGGCCGAGCTATAAAACAGTGTTTGTGGAATCACTCAGTTTGTTTGCAGGCTAAGCTGAAAGGCAACATGAAAACAGAGGGAAAAGGAGCCAGCTTTTGCTAATGATTACTGATTTCTTACAACAACGCTTGAAAATGGACATAAAGCTCAGATTTTACCCTTTTTTTTGTGTAGTTTAATTTAAAGGAGGCATAAGTCTTATCTGTACCTGCTAATTATGGGTTAGTTTGCAGGGGCTGTTGAAGCCCATCCCTGGGCATTCTGGATACTAGCGTTGTGCCGATACTGATACTAGTATCAGCAGGGGCCCCGATATGGCACTAAAAGCTGGAATCGGTAATGGTAAGTATTGACTATTAGGCTGTGACTACAGGTACGTTAAACAAATCCGTAGACTGCCACTCTATGGATAGCAGCGCCCCTCATTGGTCAGTTTAGGTTACGTGATAGGTGTACCATGTGACTTAAAGTTCCATCATTGTAACTGTAACTCTATCCCTAACCCTACCTCTAACCCTAACCCTAACCCCAAAGTGTTTATTTTTGTCGGAAATTTATTTTTAAAGGTGGAATTTGCCGCGTTAAACATGTTAAAATGAAGGAGAAAAAAATCAAATGTGGGATTCAAACCCATGTTTGTAGTAAGTGCAGCACCTTCGACCACTCGACTATCCCGGCACAGTAGTAACACAGGCACATTGCGATTATGTAGAAATGCTCTGAAAATCTATAGTCCTGGGAGCTATGGCTACGTTTAACGTACCTCCAGATACTTTCTAACTATTGACAAGCCGATGCCATTTACAGCATCAAACTGTTCTTCAAACACAGCACGTACGGTTATGTCACATGTTCAGTGCATGCCGAGGCAAGCTATCGCTATTGGCTCGTTTTCATCTTGCCAAAAACAAACGCACGTCCCTACACACAAGAGAAAATGTCAGCGATTTCGAGGACCAGATTTTCTGTAAAAAAACCGGCCATAGCTTTTTGTAAATACCACGTATATTTTGACTACTTTATAATTGATGTCATTAAAGAGAAACCAAACCCCAATTGAAAACAAATGTATATGGGTAAGAAGTATTGATTATTTTATTTGGCATATTTTGTTGTAAAAATGTAAGAGTGACTGCCCTCTATGGTTTGAAACATGGCTATTACAATTAATTGGTTTGTGATGTTTTGAAGGCTTCTTACATCACAAACCACCACTGTTAGCTCCCCCCCCTTCTATAAAAATCTAGCACCTGTCAACTCTACAATCTGTGTTGAGTAGGTTGGATTGTGATGATTGTGAATAGAGAGATACATCACATTAAAATAGTCGACTCTTCCCACCCCTTCCATTGTCCTACTACCCTGTCTCTCTTTCTCTCTTAAAAACCCGTTCCCTTCCCCCTCCCCTTCTTCTTCCCTGTTCCCTTCCCCCTCACCACATTCAACACTACCCTTTCTTCTTATATTCTCCCTTTAAAAAAGTTTGTTCTTACCCTTCCTTAGAGAGGCTGGTGATTGTCACAATCATGCAATACATTTTATCTGCTCTTGATGAGTCATTATTTAAAATTACTTTCCTTATTTGAAGAACGGTATTTTTTTTATTTTTATTTTTCCGTTTCCTGCCACGTCTCTAAATCAAAAGCACCAGATAATGGCACAGAGCAACACCCGCTGTATTCATGTCTGTATTCATTGTTTCACCGTTTCTTTCTTTACAACGTAAGGGACAACGAATGGACAGCAGAGACAATGGGGATGGATTGTTTTGTCTGAGCTGCATTCATACCTTGTCAGAGTACACCAGGGAAAAGAACTAAGGAGTAATCACTCCAAAGAGTGGCTTCATGAATCTAAACCTGACAAGTTGTAAACACACACTTTAAAACCAAAAGAAGAAAAAAAAACACTTTTTTATTTTGTATTTCAAAATAAAGCCCAAGAATCTATTGAAAAATGATGAAAAGGGTTTGAAGTGACAGCACAACAGCAGATATCACTGTTGGATTTTCTAAGATGTTTTTTCACGTATAAAATTCTTCCAATCGGTTTCTGTCAACTCTTCGTGCTCTCTACCGTGTCGTGTCAGCGCGGTTTCTGCTGATCTGTGACCAAAGCGTTTGCTCCGTCTCTGCCTCACCCCCAAAAACTTTCCTCTGATGATTTATATAGACGTATTTTAAACGTCCATTCTCAGCTGATTTGGAGGCGATCAAACATGGATTGTGTTTTCCATCCAAAGCATATGGGTGAGTAAAGGTGACGCTGTGAAGGATAATCGGCCTGGCCGAGAAATAAACTCTGGATCTGAGCCGATTGGCTTTGATGAGGGAAAGCAGTGATGCTGGGACCTGCTGTGCCAACAGCTGGCAGAACAGGTACCAAAGGATGGCCAAGGTTATTACAGCCCACACACACATACACACACACACACACACAGTCACACGTGGGTGAACATGGAACATCCAATAGGTCACAGAACACAGAGAAACCACTCATGAGTGACCAACAGATCAAAGGGCAGACAGAGATCTGACGTCAGGGAGCAACAGGGCCACGCCACCGTGTGTTAGGTTGTGTGTGTGTGTGTGTGTGTGTGTGTGTGTGTGCTGATGTCACAGCGCTCATGCTACATAGTCACATACATGCTGACCTTCTTTTAAACTGCATCATTTGCTTGTTAAAAAAACCCGTAAAGAGGCGATATTATGAATAAAACACTTTATAATGGTTTTGCTACAGTGATATTCATCCCTTTAGCCTCATTCAGGGGGCCACAGTTGAAAAAGCTCTATTTCCTCCTCCCTCCCTCCCTGTTATTCACATTTTGTAAAAAGTCAGCTCCAAACGGGCGAGTTGATTTTCCCCGCTACCTGACGTCACCTACCGGAAACTCCTCCTCCTGACAATCCTGGCTCCTCCTACCCTATAAGAATGTGAATTCCTCCCTCTCAAACTATCTTACAGCTATAACTAACATTGCGGTTTAATATAGAATATATATTCTACTTTATTGTCATATATGTAAAGCTACATACACAAAATGTGTTCTCTGCATTTAACCCCTCCCTGAGGCGCAGTGGGCAGCCACGTTGTAGCACTCGGAGCATTTTTAGTTCCCGTTGTATCGCATCGTTTTGTCTTTGATATCTGACGTGTTTGTGGAGAACTGGAGTTAGAGGGAGGAGTTACACATCAATCTGGCTCTTGCCAGGTTACTAAAACACTATTCTGTATAAAAAATAAAGATTTGAATTGTGTGGGGGAGAGATTAATTTAACTGCCAACGTGTGGGCTAAATATGCAAGCTTGATATGTGACAAGAAATGATCAATTAGCATGTGTTGACATGATCATGTCAAATTCAAGTTATTTTTGTAGCCCTTCAAATACATTAACTCAAAAAATAAACTGTCTTTACATAACATTATTCCACATCGTATTGAATTTTATACACGATATTGTCTTCACTGAGAAGGTAAAATGGCTCCTTTAGAGAAAAGGTTGCAGACCGCTGCTCTATCCCTTCTTATTTCTACAGGCCAAAGATACACACGACAGGTTATTGTTTGTTTTTGTCGTGCATGTGAAGGAAGGAGGAATAAAACGTGTTATTTTCTACAATCTTACCTCCTCCTCATTGGCTGAGGGATGCATATGTGTGTCATTCTGCTTGTTCCCCATTCTTCCCTTCATCATAGCTCACAAATATGTGTCAGCCTGAGGACGTGAGTTGCACCTAACATAGCCACCAGCTGAACAGGGGAAAATTTAATGAGCGCAAGGAGAGAGAGAAGAGATGGAGACATAAAAACAGAAGGAAAGGCTTTAGACGGCAGAAGGAGGGAGCGCTTTGTAACTGAGGAGGTTTTAAGACCTCCTGGGAGTCCCCATGGGTCTGTAGTGGGACACAGGACATTAGCCACGCCTCTAAACAGCTGCTTCTCGTGGTGACTAAATACACACTGACCCTCAGAAATACTCAGACCCTCAGAAATGTACTTTTAATTAGACTTTTTCACAGTTACTTGAATCCGTGGCACATTTGATTAACGTTACTTTTCTTCTGCAGTTTTCAAATTCCCGGCTAATACAGGACAGTCGTGAACCCTATGTGAATATAATACAAATATACAAGAATATACAAGTATGATCAGCTGTCTACAAACCACAGTGTGCAATCCAAGAAATTCATTAGTAAAAGTGGGGAGTTGTAGAGTTTGATGAGCATTTCCTGTGGCGTTCTGTTAGCTAGCTAACCCAAACTGGGTGGTTTACTTACTTATTTAGCCTTTTTCTGTGCGTATTCACTTTGAACATAGACATTGTGACTGTATTAATCTGTAAAGTTTACTTATACACATTCACCATTAAGCTTGGCTGTAACTCTTTTACAGCTAGGCACGATGATGCTAACATATAGCTAAACTGTAGCTCCACACAGCCTTGAGAGCGCTCAAAGTATCATTAATATTTAAAGCACACTCTAAGCTCAGATATCTCATCTTATCGTCTGCTGTCCTCACTGTGGTCGTCGAAGCAAACAAGATGAGATCAGCAACATTTAAGGGAGCTAACGTTGTCCACGCGCTTGCTGTTAGCTCGATGATAAATGATGCTAAAATCAGGGGCGCTAAGCTACTGGGAATGTGTCTCTGTGTGTGTGTCCAACATGATGAAAGCTAGCGCTGACTTACGTTAATTTGGTTTCACACTGGGGTTTCCATAGACGACGCACGCGCTAAATGTGGAACAAAACTCTTGTGTTTCAAAAGTATGGAATCCTTAGCGCTACTAAAGGAGCAGAGCAACAGTAAAGTGAGAAGAGTTTTTACATCACTCGTCCACAGACTAAAGATAGAAATAGATGAAGTGTGACAGGCGTGTGGAGAAGGTTGATCAGACAGGTTTTAGATCCTCTGTCCCCAGCTAAAAGTAACATTTACAACTATAGGCTATTGTTGGATTTTATTTAGCATTTGTGTTGATGTTCATCAGCTTTTCTAATGCAGTTGCATTAGTTAGTGGTACATTTAGAAAGGATTACAGTGTTACTATATAATATTCTAATATTCTGCTATAGACAGTACCAGGATCACTGTTTCAGAACTTTAAAATGATCATCCACTGTTTTTACAAATGTGGCCTAAAACCTTTGAAGTGTACTTATTAGAAGATCTATGCCTAACAAACGCATTCTTTTGCACCATATTCGTCTTTTTAACTTTTAAAAATGGGACTACTTCACCCTGGGCGCCGCCATGTTGAAATGACGTCATTGGTGAATCTACCGTAGATTTTTTTATTTAAATGCTTACAGAGCTCTTCTTCTCCTCCTTAATGGCGTCTAGGAAACAGCAGAGTGGGAACTGTCGCCCCTGTGGCCACAGATCTTTTCGGGTCACGGTTTTAATTTATCATCTATCAGTAAACAAAGAGGTTTACATTCAATTTTCAACTTTTACTGATTTTTAGAGCAATTCAAAGCAGCACAAGTTGTTATTTTGAGTGAAAAAGCTGCTAAATGATCCTGAATGCTTGAACTCCAATAGAACCCAAAGGACTAACAGGGGCTAATCACGTAATCAATCACGTGATCTCAAGATGGCGGCGCACGGGTCGTAAAACGGTAAACTAGTGCCATTTTTAAAAGTTAATAAATGAATACGGTGCAATAATATGTTCTGTGAGGCATAAATCTTCTAATAAGTACATTTCAAAGGTTTTAGTGGAGGATCCTTTTAGTTAGTCTTCAGATAACTTCAAGTTTGTCACGTGGACAAACAGGGTTATATGATCACCCGTACATACACTATAGACCACATGTGTCAAACTCTAGGTCCAGGGCCCTTTAGAGCAGTTTTTTCAAATGGGGGTACGTGTACCCCTAGGAGTATGAGAGAGAGAGAAAGGAAGAGAGAGAGAGAGAGAGAGAGATAGAAAGAGAGAAATAACATATAAAGCGTCAGTCTTGGTCCCACCCAAGGTGTGAGATGACCGTAAATGATAAAAACTATAGAATTAAATCTATTCAGGAGCCACTGAAATCTGTGTTTTTCAATCTTGGGATCAGGACCCCATGTGGGGTCGCCTGAAATAGATTTTTGAAATGTTTTAAATATTATTATAAACAACACACAATCTCAAACAACTGTATTTCTATACTTTCACTGCGTGAAGTATAAATCTAATTCAAATAAAATGCATTAAAAAATGATCTAAGCTCAAACATGATCAAAAAAAAAAAAAAAACGTCTTTGGGGTTAAAAGAAATTGTTCATATCAAAATGGCGTCATGATCCAAAAAAAAAAAAAAAAAAAAACCCGTTGGGAACCACTGCATTAAATACTGTTCATTTCCAAAATGATATTCTTTAAAATGCGTGTTATCACTCGTTCATTGCATTATTCTGCTCTATACTTGTTTTTAATAGTGAATAATTTTATAAGTAAAATGTTGTAGTCGGACAAAAGGGGGTACTTGTGTTCAGAAAAAAAGAAAGAAAAAATGCATTATTTTACTAAATCAGAACTAAAGGTAATGGAGTTTATCAAGAAGTGACCCTAAGACTCAAAGTCCTAACTGTCCTCTGTCCTTATTGCTGAGTCATTCTAATTTATTGCACACGTCATTGCACAAAATTCTAATTAATTAAGTGTTGATGAATCTCAGCACAGCTCAACAGTAAATCAGGTCTGCAGCTGTAACTATTGATATAAAAGAACCAGAGTCAGCTGGAAATGTGATGACAAGAGGGCGTTAGGTTAGACTAGGTAAAGGCATAAAAAAGGAAAATAATTTGAAAAAATAAATTGAGTTTAAGATGTGTAAAAGTAGTGCAAATGTGGTGAACACACTTAAATGGGGCTGAGACTAGAAAAAGGCATAAACAAATGACAAAAATCCGACAAATACTAAAAATGGGAGGTAATAGGCAAAAGTAAGGCATCAACATTGGAAAAATAAATAAAAAAATAAGGCTATAGTAAGGTGCGCCTTATGTATGAAATTAATATGTCAAAATGTTTTAGTACAACTTCAGTAAACTATGAAGCTGCACTGCTTGATGGATTTTGGCGCTTTAGGGCTACCGTGAGTGTATTGTTCTGTATTTTATGTGTTAAACCTGAACAATGTTGAGAGTTATTGTTAATGAGTTGAATAAAGTTTGACTTATCTGACTATTTTGTTTCGCTTAATGCGTCTTAATAATATAATAATAACAAATACAATAATAATAACAAACCAGTGCGCCTTATAGTCCGGTGCGCCTTATAGTCCGAAAAATACGGGGCATATATATATATATATATATATATATATATATAAAATTAACATTTATATGTTAATTATATATAATGGATATATGATGAACACACGGGTTGCAGTAAGGAAATACATAATAAAAATAAAAACAAATCTGAAAAAACACCCAAAATTTGAGGTAATATCATTATAATTTTAGTCTTTAGGCAAAAAAAAAGTTTTCCTATTTTTTTTGCTATTTGATGCCATTCTATATCCTCACTTCTGATTTAGGGTCATATTTTCACTACTTTTTTACTTTTCTCCCCACATCTTTTCCTATTGCAGATTTATCTTTTCTTGCATCAAAACATCTGCTACAACATATAAGACAATGCTTTTTGAATGGAATTACATTTTTACATTGTGCCCAATATTCATTTCAAACGCAATCAAATTGTCTTTGTTCCATGTTTTGATACACAAAGCTTAGGTAATGAAACAGCTGCATTAACTCTTATCAGGAAGAGTTTGGATAGGTTTTAAAATATCCCACCTGCTGTCATATTAGAATAAAAAATCAGCATGATTCCCGTTGATAAATATTTATCAAGGACTTTTGGGAAATGACACGACACAAAGTTAAAATTAATACAAATCTTGAAAAACAACGGGCCTTAATTGGAGCCTTGAGGGACGCCATTAATAAATTAATTAACTTTTTCGACAGCGATTCACTTTGAATTCATACGTGACAGCCGACACAATAGAGACATGAATACTTCAACATCACAGCATGTACGTTTTATTCCTGTACAAGCTCCACTCACTTTGCATCACATTATACAACAATAACAAACACACATCCTGAGCCGGTATCAATAATCTCTGCCTTTGATGATTGAATTCATGACAACTTTAAAGCACCAATCAGAAAAAGCACAGTGTGAAAGAGATAGAAAGAGATTTTATATAAATATTTAAAGGCTTATTTTATTTAATTATTTTTCTCTAATTCTGTGCTTACTTCCTTTCAAATGCCACACTTCGATCTCTGATTGTAATTCGATGTGTAATGAAAGCGTACACATAGAAAAGGAGTGCAAAGGCTATAAAAACTTTTCAAAAGCTTCCATGAAAAGTGCTCGATATCAAACGATTAAACGAACACTTAACTTTATCGCTGATGGACTGAGAAGACATTTTTCCTTACAAGATATGTAATATTAGTATTAAATCTAAGGCTGCAGATCAAATAAAAAATATCAAATTCATCCATGAACACAAGCAGGAATAGTTCACAGTAGTTCACAGCACAGTAGGTTCAGATGCACCTAAAGATGAACAAGAGCTTATGATTTATTAAAAGCATCTGAGTAAAACATCTCACACACGTCACATGCATTAACACGCAACCGTAGCATGTTGTAATCACACACAAACTGGCACGTAAAGCTCACACACGGTTATTTTTATCCAGTGGTGAAAAAGAACATAGTGTGTCATCTTTAATAACGACTGCTGTTTTTTTTTTCAGTTTTAAGTAGAGTTTATGCACCGTTTGTTGTGTTTTACCCGTGTACACACTGTAGCGTGTTACTCATTGCAATAATGCAGAAATCTGATCAGGAAGTTTTCCATCCTTTCCAGAGCAGATCCATTTAAAGTGGTTGTAAACTAGTTTAACAGGAGTTAGCGGCTCATTTCCCCTCCCTCAGACGTTTTCTTCCTGTTGGCTCAGCTGATGTAAAACTCTGGAATAAAAATGTAAAGAGTGTGTATAACCAGGATGAACTCGCTTTAAGTTGAATAGACTGAACATTTCCATTTGAGCTGCAGCTCTGCACGTTTTCCTTCTGCAAACTGTCGTTTTCGTCCGTTTGAATGTTTTTCCTCTTTCTTTTCCCTTTTTTGGTCTCTTAATGCAGTGCTGTGATCACACCACTCTCTGCAGGATGTACAGGATGCCAATGTTGTCGATAGTGACAAAGGTTGAGAAGTCAGCTGACACGTGGATCTTCTTCAAAGCACATCCTGTCGGGAAGAACGTTTGTAGGGCTCCACCACTCGCCACATTCCACCACTAGATGAAGAAAAGAAGAATATAGAAAATAAATTAATTAACTGGTGATTGTAATAGTTTGTGATGAGACTCAGTTCTTAACTGGCATAAAGTAACTAATGTGCATAGAGATCAGGGTTGTCAAAGTCATACCGCACCAAAAAAATCCATGTTAATATGAAGAAAAAAGCAACAAATTCAAACAAAATCCTTAATGTTAAGCAATTGGTGAAAATTTCTTGACTTTGAAATAAATTTTCTCAACATTTGCAATGCAATTTGCCAGAATTCTGAGAATTTTCCAGGTAATGTAGTACTTGCAACCCCTATCGTATTTTATCTACAACTTACTGTATATGGCCGTTGACAAAAAGTCTTCTTTTTGGTGAAATTTTTTACTTTGAACAAAATCTTCCTGCGGGCCAGACTAGATGCTCTGGCGGGCCAAACTTGAGTTAGACATATGTGATCTAGACTGTAAATAAAAAAAGTTATTGATTATGGGTGGGGCTCTTGGAGCAGATAAGACACACCCAGTCTATACTATAAAACCTCCAAAGAAAAACCTATGCTATGTTAACTAGCTACTCACTATACCTCTCTATTCACAATTCTCTCAATCCAACCTACTCACTACAGATTGCAGAGTCAACAGGTACTCGTTTTTCTAGAAGGGGCGTGGCCAACAGTGACGAAAGGAGTTACCAAAATGTCACAAATCACCATTCTCTTAAAAATAAAATTAAAAATAAAGGTTATGTCACATGAATTTAGCGAACATTAAATTAATACTTAAAACAGACATGAAACCCATGCTACCTTCAAGCTATCGACCTATTTCACTTATCAACACAGACATAAGTATTATCTCCAAAGCTTCCAGGTTAGAAAAAGTAGTTCAGTCAATTATATTCCAAGACCAGAAAGGATTCATTAAGAATAGACACTCCATAGACAATGTGAGAAGACTCTTTAATTTGATTAACAATGCACAGAACTCTAAAAAGAAAACAATAATTAGGAGGGGTGGGGCCAACGGCTATGTAAGAAGCCACCAAAACGTCACAAACCACCATTCTCAGCCAAATAGCAAAACCAACTATAACAGTTGGCTTTCAACCAATACAACAAAATCGGCGAAATTTGACTAAAATGTCACCACACCTCAAACCCAAATACATTTGTTTTCAGCAGGAAAAATTGCTTTTGGTATTTAGTTACTCATTAAGGAAGCAGCAAATAAAATATAGGAAACCCAACGTGGTGCGACATGCTGAATGCTTCCATTAGCCTGACATGTCACGTGACTGTATCAGCCATGACAACAAAAGTGGAAAGTGTTGAAAACGGTGGAAAGGAAATGATGCAGATGTAGTTTTTATCTGATCTAATCCTTTCTAAAAAAACAGGAAATGCCCCGGGAGGCTGTGATTCTCAATTGAATAGTAAACTATTCCTGAGCCATTCACTTTCATCTCAGTTTAAAGTTGACATTTTCCATTCAAGCTCTGTCTTGCTGGGACGAGACATCAAAGACGAACGAGTCAATAATTCATGACTCGACAAAAACAGGGAGCCCAGTAACAGCACTTCATAACAGCACGAGAGCTGTCAGTTTAATGCGTTAATTGCGATTAATTAATTACAGGAAAAATTAACGTGCTAAAAAAATAACGGCATTAATTGCATTTTTCTAACCTTTCTTATTTTAAGAGTTCCTGGTATACCCATAATACTGATGCACAGTCTGCAGTACTGTTTTGCCTTATCACCGGAGCTTTGCAGCCTTCGCTACTAGGGCTGAACGATTTTGGAAAATAATCTAATTGCGATTTTTTTCCTCATTATTGTGATTGCAATTTAATATATCTGTTTTATAATAAACAAATTCAGATTTATTTAAACTTTAAATAAATATAAAATATACATTTTAAAGCATAGATTACAACAATAAAGCAAACAAATCTGTGGCTTTACCTCTCTCATATCTAACTAACTTCATGTTTCATGAAACATGTAAACATGTGGACTGCACAACTTAAACACTCTCTGAACTTAACAGGACAGTAAAAGACAGGACAAGAAATTTTTTTTAAAAAAAAAATAAAAAATTGCAGCCTTTGCGATTAGAAAATCGCGTTTTTTGATATTGCGATCACATCACAAATGCAATTAATCATTCAGCCTTACTTGCTACTACCTGAATGTAGCGGCTAGCGCGCACAGCTAGTGTGGACACTCGGACAGTGCTAACTGCTACATGCTACAAGCCGTGACTGACAAATGAACAAACTCATTAGATAAATATTACTATCTGAAGGAGAAAAATCAAGATGAAATGTGGAACCTGGAACTGATCTGGAATGAAACTTTGTGGGCTAATTGAGGAACCAATCCGACATAAGTGAGTTTGGAATTTTGCCGATGATGTGCAATGGTTGAAACTGATCTGGGATCAGTTATATTGAGCCGGATTCCCTCCAAAATTATTGTAAATTTTTGTCCAAATTCTTTGAGCAGTTTTGATGTAAACGTGCTAACAAAGAGCAAAACGCCAGTGAAAACATGACTTGGCTGAGGTAATAAAATAATGTATCATTTCTGCTGATAACATATCCAATCGGTATCAGACAACACCCATGGCAGCTCGGTATCGTATCAGAAGTGAAAACATTTTAACAAGAAACCGCTAAAGGTTACTGTACATACAGTAAAAAAGAAGTTCAGTCCAGAGTTTCCTAACCTGGCAAGAGCCAGATTGATGTGTAGCTCCTCCCTCTAACTGGAGTTCTCCATCGATCTGGGTCTGGCGAATCCTTTCGGAACCAGGGAGGGACATGAACAGAATGCTTGAAGCTGATTGGGCGAAGCGCCTGTCCACCATGATTTGTTTTAGCCAATCACACGTTAACAAATGACGATGTCGTCATCGGCATGCGCCGCAGAGACGCTGCTACAACAATAACAAGGCTCCACTGGTGAAAACTTTCTTTTGGGATAGTAATGCTGAGGTCATTATGTGGTTGAGTGACTTTTGTAGTTTTTGCAACACGAGTATGCGAGTTAAGGGCACGTTGACCATCCTCCTGCGTCGACATCTTTCTATTTTGATTCGGAGCTATGCTAATAGCGGTAGCCCAGCTAGTTCCACTCCCCGCAACTGCGCATGTGCCAGTTTTGCTTCGCCGCTTCTGCCTTCGTCACACCCGGACATCCCGCCCTAAACCACAACACTGCCTCGTGATTGGTTCTAATCGGTTCAGTTTGGTGTCAAAAGGCAAAGGAGGGAACAGCACAAGATGGATTCTGGTGTTTCTGAACACCAGGTGAATCCATCTTGCAGGCAAGGTTAAGAGTTTCCTGCTGTCCTGTGTTTTCTGCTTCTGCTGTTACATTATTTCACAGATCACACCTGATTAAACATACAGTTTGAACGTTCTCTAAAGAAATATGGAGATAGAAGGACTTCTTCGATGTGGTTATGAATTATTCACTGTGCAAAGGAAAATCATGGATTCTGTCTTCATGCATTAATCCTCCTCTGGTTTCCTGCACCGATTCCACAGCAGATTCCAACGGACACAGAAAAACTGAGTCTGATTACAGAATTGTGGTGAAGTGCAATTATAGCTCCATAGATCAATGAAAAGAAAACAAACATCATGTAAACATGCACGGAATCAAACCACCCCAAAATAAGGGCTGAAGCAAAGATGGAGAGAATGAATCCAAAAACCCAGCCTGAATCCTGCTGTGAACAATGACTGCAGACAAATGATGGAACGGTTACAAGAATGAACAGAAGGAGAGGGAAAGAAATGCAATCAACGGAGAAACAAGCTGATGCTGAAGAAATGTCAGAAAGCGTCTGAAGGGTGTTGGAGGGAAAGTGGAAAAAAAAAAAATCTGCAGTGGGATTTAAAAAGTGAGACCTCCAAAAAAAAAAAAAAACAACAACAACCCACAAATCCTCTGCATAGGATGAGGAGGATGAGATCAAACTGGATGAAACGCATATTTATGGATTTGCTCAGACAAGAGAAAAGTGAGTTTGTGATGAAAATGGCAGTGAGGGCGGATGATAAAGGAGGGAAGTGCAGCAGATCAAACACTGAAAAGATGCTGCAACGGTGCAGCACGTCGGACATTTATCACGCTAACAACTGCAGGACAGGTTGTTTCCTCCTGTGGGAATGTGTTTGGTTTGTTTGTGTGTCACGGTTTCCTCTCAGCAGATGGTTGCAACTCTGATTTATTGGGAAACAGCAAGTGAAGCGCTGATGCTAAACCAGTGTATGAGTGTTGCAGAATATGAGGATTCCCATGTCACACTCCTCCTGTGGTTATTATTCCTCATGTGTCACACACAGCAGGGTTTATTACTGCAATTATCACAGGATGATTAGTTTACACTTTAAAAGCACAGCCTATGAAAGCACAACTCATTCAAACTTCTCACTTTTATTCAACAGGTTTTATCAGTTTAGAACTGATTTCAGTAAACCAGCAGAGATTTGGGTTTTTTAGGCCCGCGTGTGTGTGTGTGTGTGTGTGTGTGTGTTAAAGCCTCATTGATACGCAATACGACACCTCTAAAGTACTGCAACCATACCTCGAAATATGAGTGGAATACTTTGATTATAAAAAAAATATCACTTATTTTTTCTCTGCCTCAAAACCTCATTTATGAAAAAGAAAAAGAAGATAGTAAATACATTTTTTCACGGCAGCATTCGTCATCTTAGGTTTGACCCCAATATGCAGTGGAATATTTTTGTCACATATATGCATGTGTATTTATTTTTGTGCATTTCAGTTGTCCTTTTCTGTATTTCTCTGTCATTTTGTGTGTTTTTGGAGTTCTTTTGTTCATGTTTGTTGTTCTTTAATGTTTTTTTTTTCTGTCATTTTGTGTGTTTTTGAAGTCCTTTTGTGTGGTTTTAGAGTCATTTTGTGTGGTTTTAGAGTACCTTTGGGCATTTTTGCTGTCCTCTCTATTTCTGTCATTTTGTGTTTTCTTTTTTTTTAGTCCTTTTGTTAATGCTTGTTGTTCCTTTGTGTACTTTTCTGTCATTTTGTATGTTTTCTGAGTCATTTTGTGCATGTTTTTTGTTGTAGTTTAATATTTTTTCCCTGTCATTTTGTGTACTTTTGGAGTTCTTTTGCACATTTTTGTCTACTTTTCTGTCGCTTTGTATGTCTTTGGAGTCTGTGTATTTTGTTGTCCTATTGTGTATTCTTCTGTCATTTGGTTTGTTTTGTGTATTTTGTTGTTATTTTAATTTTTCTTTAATGTCGTTTTGTGTTTTTGGAGTCATTTGTACACTTACTTTGGGGGCCTCTGAAAAATTAGACCAGGGGCCACCAGCTGCCGATGTCTTAGTGTCACGCTCACATACATGCAGGACAAAACTCACATCAGGGGAATTCAGTATTTTCTATTAGTGCGTGCATTGCTTCAGATCTGCTCTGACAGTTCCTCCACCGTTAGCCACGGTGACGCTAAATAGGCCCTGTGTATTCAAGGCTACCTGATGGAGAGTCAGCGCTGCTTACATAACAGAAATAAAACCCGTCTGTGTGTTCCTGTAAAGGCCTGAGCTGAGCTTATGTGGGAGCGAGCGCACAGAGGAGCAAAGTAATTAATCTTCCTCGCACTCCACGGAGTCTCTGAGGAAGCAGCAAGGTTTCTAAAAACCAGAGGATATACGTGAAGACGAAGAAGCAGAGAGAGGAGAGGAGCAGAGAGAATCCTCCTCTTTAGTGCAGAGGTGTGTTTGTAAGGCCAGAGACCATGTTTGATGGAGTGTGTTGAGTGTGACCATGTCAGGAAGAGAGCAGTGAAGGACACATTCTGAGTAAATAATACATCAAAGCTCAATCTGCTGAAAAATGACTTCTTTGGCTCAACTCCCCTCTTTGTCCAACCACATTTTGCTTAGAAATCTATTAAAAAACAACAACTATAGAGCATAATAAATGATGGAATGAAGGAGTGATTTTAAAGAATTAATTTTGTAAATAAATTGAATGAAACAGTATTTCCTGCAGTGGTTCCCAACCTTTTTTGGATCGTGACCCCATTATGATATAAAGAATTTCTGGCGACCCCAAAGACTTCTTTTTTCTAGAATTAGTTCCTGATCAAGTTTGACACACAGAGTGAAAGTATACTGTAGAAATACAGATTGTGCATTTTAATTTAATGAAAAATAAAAAAAAATGCCTAAAATCTATTTAAATTTTTCAGAAATTTCGAGATTTATATTTTACAAAGTGCTTTAGAGCAGTGGAAAAAAAACATCAAACATTTTGTAAATAAACTAATTCTGTTGTAGATATCTCAGCACCTCCAAATACACAAATTCAAATAAAATCCACAATATTTGCAGAGCTCTTATATCATATGACAGCAGTCATTTTAATCTGAAATTGGTGTAAGAATTCTTAATTTTTTCCAAAATCTGGCATATTTTTCTCAAATTCCAAGAAATTTTTCAAAATTCAAAAAATCAGGGAAATTTCAGTGAAGATCCTGCAGGATCTCATCATTTATATATCATTTATACGTGGAAGTACAAACCAGGGCACATTAATGTTGAATTTGCTCTTTTTTTCACCTAAAATCTGTGTCCCACTTAAGCTAATCTTGGTCCGTATTTGGCTCCTGAACTAAAATATACTCTTCCTCCTCACACCATTTAAATGTTTCCTTACGTAGTCAATCTCATAAGAAAGAACACTGACTGTACAGACAGGACCGCACAGAAACCAATAAGATAATAAAACCATTTCAGCTATTGTTCATTATATTATACTAAACACTGACAATAAAATAATCACTAATTGTTATATACAAGTTGCTATTGGGGATATATCTGAACAACGTGATTCTTTGAGTGTTATTTCTGGTTCATGAATGGTTAGCTTGTGCATCTTTTCTTTAGGAAAACTTAAAAAAGATTTTTTCTTAATTAAATCGAAAGAAAGTAGAGACAGCTGTGCTTTATCTGTATTTTTTGGAAGAATGAAATGACTCATTTAAATTCAAAATGCAAATTGTTCTCCTCCATGATGGGAAAATTTGCTAGAACACCTTGAACCATCGACGCTTGATATCACTGCAGGCTTCTTCTGCAGAATTATTATTATACTTCCATCCTTTTGTGAAGGTTTAATGAAAGCTGCAGACATAAATACACATAATTACTCTTTCCATGCTGTTGAAATAAAGATCAACGCTATTATTAGGCGTAAATTGTAAAGACGTTTTTCAATTTCTGTAATACATTTCCCTTTTGACCTGGTTTGTTACTCGTGTTGCACCAGTAAAGGAAAAGAAGGAGAGAGCAACAAGGTGGCTGAAAACTAGGGCAAGAAAACAAACCATAATAGATTCTGATGATACATTTAAGATTTATAAATAACAAAAAGTCCTGCAATGGTGACATGATGAGTATTATAAGACGATGTTGACTCTGAATATGTGAAGGAGAAACTGGGGCAGTTGTCCTATAATTAGGGTTGCCATATTTGGATCAAAACAGTAATTAATCATTGTTATTCTTAGTGTTCATCACAGCATTACACAATTTAAAATGTGTATCTTTAATTATTTGTAAAGCAGTTTCCATATAGATGTGTGCAGAGCAAAGTGATGTATATTTGTAATATTAAGGTGTATATAACACTCGCATATTAACCCATCCATTCATCAGTCTCGCTAATCCATTGTCAGGTCGCGGGGGCAGAATCCTTAGCAAGGAAGCCCAGACTTCCCTCTCCTCGACCACTTCGTCCAGCTCTTCCTGGTGGATCCCGAGGCTTTCCCAGGCCAGCAGAGAGACATTCTCTCCAACTTGTCCTGCATCTTCCGGAGGTACGTGAGCTCTACTCTGAGCCCCTCCCAGATGACTGAGCTTCTCACCCTATCACTAAGGGAGTGCTCAGCCTCCCTACGGCGGAAATTAATTCTGGCAATCTTGTTTTTTCGGTAATGACCAAAAGATCATGACGATGGGTGAGGGTAGGAACGAAGATCGACCGGTAAATGGAGAGCATCGCCTTTTGGCCCAGCTCCCTCTTTACCATGATGGATCGATACAGACTCTGCATCATCTGCATCACTGCAGATGCCGCACCAATTAGTCGATCCCTCACTCGTGAACAAGACCCTGAGGTACTTGAACTCCTCCACTTGGGGCAGGACCTCATCCCCAGCCCAGTGGAGGCCCTCCACCTTTTTCCAGTCGAGAACCATGGACTCGGATTTGGAGATGTTGATTCTCATACACACACTTGGCTTTGAATCAATCCAGAGAGAACTGAAGGTCACAGCCTGATGGAGCCAACAGGACAACATCATTCGCAAAAAGCAGTGACCCAATCCTGAGGCCACCAAACTGGACCCCTCGATGCCCTAGCTGCACCTAGAAATTCTGTCCATAAAAGTCCAACTCTCACTGGAAACGAGTCCGACTTACTGCTGGCGATGTGGACCAAGCTCTGACTCCCGTAACAAGGAATGGACTGCCCCTATCAGCTGGTCCGATACATATACTCCCGAAGGACCCCCCAGAGAAATCCCAGAGGGACACAGTCGAATGTCTTCTTTAAGTCCACAAAGCACATGTGGACCGGTTGGGCAAGCTCCCGTGGACCCTCAAGGACAGTGCTAAGGGTGTAGACCTGGTCCACAGTTCTGCGACCAGAATGAAAACTGAATTGCTCCTCCTGGATCCATTGTTTGACAATCCGGCAGACCCTCCTCTCCAGTACCCTGAACAGACTTTACTAAGGAGGATGAGGAGTGGTATCCCCGTATAGTTGGAACTCACCCTCAGATCCCCCTTTTTGAAAAGGGGGATCTGCCAATTAATTTGGTCCAAAAAGGAAGGTGTTCTTTGCACCAATGAGAGATGGGGGTGTGTTTTTGTAAAAAAGTGGAAAGAAACAGTATTTAGTGCCTCCTGAATATATTTTTCTATAGTTTTTATAATTTCCGGTTATCTCAAGTTAATAATTTCCATCATCATTATTATGCTTAAAATTTTTTACCTAAAAATAAACATTGTAGAATCCCATAATTTGAATGCCTTTATTTGTTAATTTCTCTCTCTCTTTCAAATACCCGCTGTAGTGCCATTGCGTACCCCTAGGGGTACATGTACCCCCATTTGAGAAACACTGGTATAATCAAGTGCAATTAACAGGTGAAGTGACACGTGCCAAAGTTTTTCATAACAAAAATGCCCAGAACAAAGATTAAGATAAATCAATTTTATTTTCAAATTTTCTCCGGTCCTTGGACTGGTACCAGTCTGCAGGCCAGTGATTGGACCCCATGTTACTAGGGTACCAGTGACTGAGCCACACACACATTTCATCTTATCCATGAGGGATCTTTCTTTGCTCTGCTGCGTTTTGTCGTGCTGTGATTGGCTCACACAAAGACATCTCGATTTCAGCCGCAGAGACAATTAACCCTGGTTTAATGAGCAGCGCGGGGAGGAAAGGAAGCGCCTCCCAGAGACCCATAAATATTTCACCAGCCTGGTTTACACCCAGAGCCTGACAACAAGAGCACAGAAAGCAGGCCGCGCTCATCTCGTCTCCGTCTCACTTCACATTCAAAAGCGTGGATGTTAACCACACACGGATCAGCTAAAGCACGTTACAATGCTTTTCTATGATCTCTCAAATGGGAGCACAAATCAAATGAACACAACAATGGCTGTAGAAAAAAAAAATAAAACAATAGATGCACTTTGTGAAGCTGTTTTGCATTTGTTGGTATTTTTAGAGACAGGTCGGAGCAGAGCTGTGGGATGATTATTTCTGGAACAGCGAGACGGAAAAAATGATGGAATCTAAAGCACGTTTGCCTGTGAACTATAACTAAATGAGTAATAATGCAGAATGAATTTTAGATCGGTTTAAGTCGGAAAATATTATGTTCAACCATTCAGTTTCCACAAAATTGTTAATGACCTTGAATTTCAGAAGTTTCAAACTTCACAAACAATGAAAAATTACTATAAATTAATTATTAAATTCAATAATCTACAAACCAAGAAGCATTTACAGGAGCTTGTCTTTTAAAATACATCCAAGTCAATTTTAAAGGGCAACAACGGTGATCAACAAGATCCCACCTAAAATTTTGAGATCTGAGTTTTAACCCTAGAATTATTAAAATGCTGGCCCTAGTAAAGGTTAATCAACAATTTTATTATTATGAGTAGGGTGTGACGATACACTCACGAGACGAGACAAGACAAGACACGATATTGGGTTCACGAGAACGAGACAAGACGAGACTTTCAGAAAACTACAATGACTGGACCAACAGACTTTTATTTAACCGAGTTGCACATGTATTTTGAAATGTTTTATTGTAACTCTTTACATGCATGATGTAGGAATGAGCTTTTGACAAACTTCTCTTCCCCAAATTGAAACTAAACTAAAATGTATAAAAGTAAATATAAAATCAATAAAATCATAATTTCTTTCTTTTTTTCAAGTGCAAACAATATTATGTGCCTGACCAAGTATGTCATTAAAAACACGCTGCAACTACACGTCATGTTTTTTAACTGTTAATAAACTTTTCCTCCTCCTCCTCCTCCTCCAGCTTTTAAGGTGCATTACTGCCCCCACAGGTCACAAATAGAAGTTTGAATTGCTCGCAAAAAACATAAAAAAATCTCACACCGTTAATTAGTTAGGGGTGTGAGTTATTTTCTAGATATTTACCTGCAGAGAAATATCAGTGACTACTAATAAAGACTATTCTTTCTATAAATGGGCTGATATAGTCGATACATTTACCCTCACAAACATTTGTAAGAATTTGTGGGGTCCGGAGATGAACAATTCATCATGTGCACAGTTAAAGCTTTCAGTTAAATTCCAGATCAAGAGTGTTTTTTTTTTTTCTTTTTATTCCAGTTATTTAAACTGTCATTACTAATATACAACGTTATTTTACTAACTACTGATGCTGTTTTAAAGGTATAGAGGATAATTTTCCCAAAGTTTAGAAAAAAAATGCCCTCTGCACGCGCGCAACACTCTACCTGCTTCCAAGAGGGAACGCCTACGTGTGCGAGATAGCGTGCACGAGCCCAGTTTTCCTCGTGCACAGCTGTTTACAAGTTGGAGTCGGCATCGCTCATACAAGCTGCTGGTTCAGCTTACCGTGCACTTTTCTCACTATGTCAGACTCGCCACCGGTAAGTGAAAATCCATTTTCAAAGGACCCGATGCACACCGGGCACGAGCACGTACGCAAAAATAAATCAATCAAATATACTCACAAACAAATGTAAAAAGTTCAAATTACTGCTTGAAAATGTTTGACCTCCAGTATAAAGTCTTGATTTATTGACATTGGTGGAAAGGTTTTGTGCATTGCATCGTGGGATATGGAGTCCTATAGACAGATGCATAGAAGTGTTTTTAATTCATTGTTACTGTGATTTCTTGTGTTTCTTAGCTAGAAAAGGATGTGTTCCCAGTATTCCTTGTGATATCACCTCACTCTACGAGACATTTCATTTCTACAAGATTCGGATATTTCTGTGTAAACCCCAAAATAAACATCTTCCATTGCTTTGCTGCAACTTTCAGTGTGTGCACTGTAAACATCAGAAATATGTTGGGATGTCACTTTGGCAGCGCTTTTTGGGGGTAGGATAGGATTAATTTCTTGAAGAATGTCATGATGACATGATTTGGTTTTAATTTTAAACTGGCAGGAAGTCTTTGTCTCTGTTTTTGTGTTCTATTTACACAGTGGCACTTTTCACCTTTATTATTTTATTAGTTATAGTTTCATTTATATTTATATTCCTATTTAATTGAAAAACATTATATCCAGAGTATATGTAAGCATGCAAGTTAGACAAATAAAGCATGTTTTTGTTTGCTTTTTGTCATCACATATCGTCTTGTCTCTTGAACTTTGTATATCGTCTTTGTCCGTTAAAAAAATCATCTCCAGCAGCTTTAAATAAAGGTTAAATCTATAAAAATATTCCCCTCCATCCATCTGAGAGGTGACGGCCATGACTCTGTACAGACTGTTTGATATGCAATCGTTTTTTTAACCTGAATATATTCTCCATCAATCAACAAACTCTCAAGAGGGAATCAGTGCGACCTTCACTTCCTGATCTTTCGTGCTTCAGGTGAGTGATTCCTGGCTGCAACAGTCCAGGAAACATTAGGACGTGCCTGATCGTGATGGCTCGTGCTGAGAAAGCAGCAGGATGAGTGAAATAAAGCCCTTAGTGTTATAAACGGGCATTGGTATACGGATGTAACTCTGCAAGTAGACAAAGAACATTTAACCAGAAAGGAAAACATCAGGAAAAGTGTGAAAACGAAACAGCACAGGAGGAAGACAGGGAACCTAGGGATAAAAAAACAGGTGATGAAGGAGAGAGGAGTGTAAGGAGGTGAGATAAGGTGAAGACTTGTTTCTCCTTTTCTCGTCCAACACATGCTCTCCTGATAAGTAATTGTCTGACACCAGAGGTGGAAGGAAAACCTCTTTAATCTCTTGCAGCCCCATCCATCTGGCCTTTCATTGTTTGGGGCTTTTGAGTTCAAGTGTGTGCGTGCAAAGGAAACACAAACCTAGATAAGCTGATAACCTAAATCAGCTGTGTGTCACTGGTGTTGTGTTGCAGTTAAGAGTTGCCGTGTAAGACAACAGCACCTCATATACCTCTGGGACGCTGGTGGTTGTGAGTCGAGCAGAAACAAAATGAAACACCATCAGTTCAGACAATAGGAATGTTCACACATGAATGTTTGCTTCATCTGAGGCTCAAAAACAGAGATGGGAAACTTACAGTATATCAGAGTGGGGGCCACAACAATGTAAAGGCCTAATCTGAGGGCCACATGATCAACATTCATGTCAGTATGAAGAATAACTTTTAACTTTGTTTATCATCTTTTTGCAGTGACGTCCAGTCAGGGTAGGCAGGGTAGGCAGTGCCTAGTCAAGGGTGAATTGATATTTTAATTATTTGTTTTAATTATAATATAATTATAATTTATTTATCAATTTTTCGATAGCCTACAGTACCTATAAATTTGAAAATGTCAGCATTTTGTGCTCTTCTTAGCCCAAATGACTAAATATCGCTATTTCTTGGTACGGCAGAGGCAAGTCTCACTCCGCTGTAAGGCAGGTGGAGGCCACACCCCTTCCCAAAAGCACATTGCTGCTCTGCCTCCGGCCCTCATAGCCTGTGTTTTTATGTGTTTGCACATGCGCAGTCAGTTCCCCAAGATGAAAACCATTTACGTAAAAAGGCAGCTCTCTACGCTGCCTTTGGACGTAATCGTGCTATGCTAAATGCTATACGTACGTTCACAGTGCATTAGTGAATTGATAAAGCGTGGCGGCTGCTACGTTTGCTAGCTAGTAAATGGTAAATGGACCAGATCTATATAGCGCCTTATAACCACACTGAAGCAGTCCCAAAGCGCTTTACATATCAGCTCATTCACCCATTCACTCTCACATTCACACACCAGTGGGACAGGACTGCCATGCAAGGCACTAGTCGACCATTGGGAGCAACTTAGGGTTCAGTGTCTTGCCCAAGGACACTTCGACACATAGTCAGGTACTGGGATCGAACCCCCAACCTCTCGATCAGAAGACGACCCTCTACCACCTGAGCCAATAAAAAAACTTTGCTGGCCCTTATGGAAGTCATTTTTTGTGTTTTTGGAGTTATTTTGTGTATTTTTGTTTGTTTGGGAATTTACGTTGTCATTTTGTGTGTTTTTTGTCGTGTATTTTGTTATTATTTTGTGCGTTCTTGTTAATAATAATAAGATTTGGGAGTTATTTTCCATAATTTTGTTGTGGATTTGTGTAATCTTTGGACTATTTTGTGTATTACATCATGCATCATATTTCTTCCAACTTCTTGAGTTACAGTTTTTTGGGGGATTTGTTTTGGGGCCGCACGTGGCCAAAATCCTGTAAGCCTGATTAAGATAAGCAAGCATCAAAGATGACTGGGAGGATGAACTGATGTAAAAAGAAGAAAAAGAAAAAAAAAACCAAGAAACTGTTTTGTTCCTCCCCAAAGCTTGATTACATAAAACTAAACCCAGCTGTGAGGACAGTTCAGAAATAGATACGTGTACCAACATGTGGAAAATGAAAACATGTCCAATGTGGATTATCAACATGGAGCAGAATCTCTGCTGATGAGCTGCTTCCTCGGCCTGGCTTTTGACAGCTGGCTTAGAGCAGAAGATTTCACCGACTCATTGAAACAGTGGACCTGCCACTCATGGAATTAGAAAAGGGCCACATTCACAAAGCGTTTTTCCACTTAGTAACAAACGTGAACAAAAATGAGTAAAAAGAAAAGTTTGAAAACAATAAAAAATTATATTATCATAGCGTTATATATTGGAAAAGCATGCAGCATGTTCCATGTGTAAGATCAATGAAGTTTAATTTCTGTGTTGTTGTTACTTATACTTAGTTTTAGTCTTTTGACTAAAATGCAACTTAGTTTTAGCCAAATTTTAAATAATATTAGATTTTTGTCGACTGAATAAGACTTTAGTCAAGACTAAAAGACTTAAGATAACACCAATCATGTTTGATATTGTCTAAAAAAAACTGCAAAAAAGATGGCTCATTAGGTATAAGCTTAGCATTAATCATTTTTCCAAGCTCACGTATATGCTTTTCCTTCATTACATCCACCAAGGAGGTTATGTTTCTGCCAGTGTTTATTTATTTATTATCCGTGAAGTCAAACAAATCAACTCAAAGTTTTCGGCAAATACCTGAAATGGGATAAGGAACAAGTGATTAGATTTTTGGGATGATATGGATCAAGATACTGGTTGTGGATCATTTAAAAAAATAAAATAATCGATCATTCCCTAGTTCAGCTCTTTGAGCTGCTGTCTACATCACCTCCTGCTGGTGACTTTGAGGATTACATGCTCTACTCATAATTAATTCTGTTTTACTTTCTGTTTTGAGTATAAAACAGCACAGCCATGTGGTAGAAATTTCTTCCGAGTGAATGATCGTAGTACCATGATCAGGATCATTGATCCAGATAACTGTCAATACCTGGTAAAAAGGAGATTTGGTGCTTGGCGGAGGTTTGCGCTCTGAGTGTTCTTGTTTTAGTAAAAGTTTTGGTGCCTCAAGGCTTAGAACTTGTGTTTTAGCCTTTATGTTGAGGCAGGATTTTTTTTTAAACAATACTGTGAACGAAAAGGAAAAACTTTGGTCGATGCAGCAGTCTGAGTGTTTTTTTGTGTTATTGCAACAAACACGGTGTGAATTATTCTCTGAATGGTGTGTGTCTACTCAGGATTAGCTGATTTACACCTCTATACCTGTGTACATGTGTGTACGTGTGTGTCGAGGCCAGGTGTGAGAACAGCGTCAGATTTGGCAGGTCCAAGAACAGGAGGGACAACGACTGATGGGAGTCACTGTAGGGTGTAATAACCTCTTTCTGAGGGCAGGACCACATCGCACGCACACACACAGGTGGCTGCCTTCAGCTTTGTTGCGTAGCCAAACACATCAATATAACAAATTCATTGGGTTGTGTTGGAAGAATATAAATGTTGAACATATCTTATTTAACACATAACTGGTAATGAATCACAGTGGGGGGCTGGACAAGCACAGGCTCCCACACAAAGACCTGCTGCTTTTAATTACACCATCCGCACTCACCTGACTGTACAGGGTGAGAACGAGCAATAAAACACACAGCAGGACAGCGCAAGGCTCGGCCAATGACAAAACACCAAATATGACGCAGGAGATGAATCAGAAAAATATGTTTCAGTCAGGAATTAACTGTGTGTGTAGTCACATTCATTACTTTCCTCAATGGGCCTTAAATCACAGCCCTAACCTGGTATAATTAAAGTCATGCAAAACCGTAAAAAAAAACAAAAAAACGTTCTTTTAAGTAGTCGATAAGAACATAATTTATTTAATTTCACATTTAGTTATGCAAGAATTAATTTTATTTATTTTGCACAATTTAAAAAAATAATACATAATATCGCGGAAATGGAGAGATACAGTGGTGCAGGAAGAGTACTGCCTCAAAACTATTTCAGGCATTTTGCTGTGAAAACATTATGCTAACATATAACGCAAACATAACGCTACCGGCCCCTGGTGTTTCTTAAAACATCTCAAAAAGCCGTTTTTTAAGCTTGTGGGTTTAGATTTTTGCAAAACTAATTGTGAAAATACTAAAGTTGGGACAATATATGGTGATTCAAGATATATAAAGATGTATCGTTGAGGGTACGAGTTGTCAAATAAAAGCATGGTTATTTTTCCAACTGCAATTTTTTCCTTTCCAAAAATGTTGTATCGTATTGATATCGAGAGCACATTATGTCTATCGTATCATATCGTGAACTCAGTGTAGCATCCCTACCCTCGGGTTTTGTATGACTTGAAGCCTTGTTTAAAATGTTAACCAGTTTAAACAGAACACCTAGGGACTATCTCAGGTACTGGTGCGGTTTAGGAATCTCACATTAAGAATTTTGCAATCGGAACTAGAACCAAAGTAGACAAATTTAGTCTTTCTTTGCTGCTCGTCTGGACGCATTGCTCTCTTTCAGTCTAGAAAGACTATCCTAGACTAGACTTTACTAGACTGGTGGAGACAGTTCTGATCTCTACAGTGAACAAAGCTGCTTTCTGTGAACATTGGGTAATGGTGTCAATCACTGATAATTCTTTTCAATTGCTACCAGGGCTAATAAAAGAAGGATAAGGTTGGACATTTGTACAACTTTTGTACCAGAACCAGAGTGCCAGAGTACGCAATCCACTGCACCATGAGATCAAGAAACAACACATTTAGAACAGCACAGTCCGTACACAACAACATCCTTTCAAGTCTTCTTTGGTTTGGGTAAAATGTACATCTAAACTCCCCTTCTATTCTCTGACAGTCCTCCCACTCCTCAGCTGAGCCATTATTTCGAGCATCGCTACAGCAAAGCCAAACTTCAATCTCAATGACTCCACTGCTATGATCCAAAAGCACATCTTACACAATCCCACTGATCCTCTATAATGAAAGCCCTCCCTTACAACAGCTGAGGATGAGTACAAACCAAACAGCCTGATGGACATGGAGCTGATTGCCAAAGTCTTTTTCCCCAAGAAAGAAAGAAAGAAAGAAAGAAAGAAAGAAAGAAGAAAGAAAGAAAGAACAAACGGTGGTGAATAATTTATTCAGTCTTTTAGTTCTAGTTTCAGTGTCATTTTAACTATTCAGAAACACACAAACATACAAACAAACAAACAGTCCTAAATATCAAAAGACAAACACGTTTATCCATGAACAAGACGCCCTCGCTGACTGATAGATAAGTTTTATGATTGTGTTTGCTTGATCTCTTTGAACTGCACGATGTGTCACTGCAAATCCACCATGTCACACTAATGACAGAATAGTCTCTACTCGCCATTGGGCCGAGAAGTAGCACGATTATTCAATCAAAGCTCAGGACTCAGGGGGGGGTTCAGCCTTTACGACAGGCACAATAATCCATCACCTCACCTCACATCATCACACTGATCCGTCACGTCGACAGAGAGAGAGAGGCTTAACAGAACTGAATAATGAAGCCATCTCATTAACCCAATAATAATGGTTGTCATTTGTGTTTCTTTTGCCTTCATGTCTGGATTTAGAACTTGATGGATACACAAATGCAGTTCTTCATGGTCTAACGGTTTCTAATGAGAAAAGGCATAATTCTGTGCACTTTTTTCCACAAAAAGACAGAAGCTTTAAGGTGAGCGTACACTGCGATTTCTGACCCATTTTGAGCCGATTATTTACTTGTGTGTCTATTTTGGGGATCGGCCCGAGTCTCAACTAAATCATGTGTCATGCATTGTGTAGTATACATGATGTCACGAGAAGCGATTAACACCTCACGACCAGCGATCAAATGGTCGCAAGAAAATCAAACATGTCTGACATCCTGGTAACTGAGGATATCACACTGTTGAAGCTGTGCCTCAAATTCTCATGCTGCGCATGTGCAAACACCGTAGGATCGCTGTAAAATTCACTTTTTACTGGAACCAGTCTGATACACCGCTTCGTCCGCTCTTCTTACTGTGAACTACAGCAGAGCGATCACAGCGAGTCGGACTCTGAGACGGACGCGATTGCTTCTGAACAAATCCAATGTGGTAATTTGGCAACTTCATACTGTTATGCAACTATTACAAACTGGCTGACTTTTACTGTAGATGGTCGGAGATCAGAACAGCCTGTATACAGGCTGTTCTTTTTAATTAGATGAAACCACAGTGCTTGCCTCATAGATCAATGATTAAAACATAGTTTACTCCAAAAACAAATGGAAAAAGGATGAAAAAGCCACTTGAATGTTTGTTTTCATCTCTACCATAAAAAGTCAGTTTAGTGACATTTTTGCGCATTGGAGCGAAGATTTCGAGGATAAGAAACCCGTCCTGATCCGCTCTGTGTGCGATATCGGCAGATTTGAGGTATTGGTCCCAGAGTAGGGGTGTGCATTGCCGTTTGCAGTTATTTTTCCCCTGAAGTTGCTTCACTCTGATGAAGTTGCCGTCGCTCCAAACTACTGAAATAACCCTGGCTTAAAGAAACGATCTAAGTCAAGGTCAATCTTCTAAATTTACGAATCTCCCAAAGAAGACAAGTCCCCTCTCCCTATTATTAGATAAGCCATCATCAAAATTCATCCGTAAATGATGATTGCTGTATACAATCCTTTATAATTGGCTTCATGCTCATTTAATTAATAACTGCATGCACTTTTCCATTAAAAGAGCAGTAAATCTAATATTTCCCACTCCGTGCCTCACATTATTACTGTCAGTGTTCTCTACCATCTATTGCACATTTTCTCCAAGTGAAATCTGAGAGGAATCAAAAGTCTTCAGATTCATACAACAATACATCATCTGGGAGGAAATGATGGATTGTCTGAGGGAAATCAATTTTGTGCCATCATCAGGTCTCATCAGCAGGAATTAAATCCTGTTAAAAGCGTCCGTTTATGAAAAGGCTGAATGACATCATCCAGCGGAGTCGTGCTGTCCACCCCCACAGGCAGGTAAAAAAAAAATAGAGCTTTATTCCCCTGACACACACACACGCACACACGCACACACACACACACACACACACAGTATCAGGAGTAATCTGAGCTGTAAAGCCTCATTGATCAGAAGTGCTCTCACTCGAGGATTACATCACTGCTCGACAAATGGCCGCCTGCGCCCTGACCCTGTCTGTTGTTAAATAGAGGCAGTGAAATACAGGAGGTCCGCACTCTCCTGCTCATGTTACAAAGACACACTGATGGCTTAGTCTGAGGCATGAAGTGATTTTACATAAATCAGCAGCACAAAATGACACCATAAGCATTTAAAAAGAGAACAAATGACACCAAAAGCATTTAAAATCACACAAAATGACAAGAAAAAGCTCAAAAACATAAAAAAGGACAATAAAAATACACAAAAGTATAACAAAAATACACATAGTGGCAGCAAAACTACACCAAATGGTAAGAAAATACACAACATTGACAATACACAAAAAGAAAAATTTACAAAAACACACAAAAACAAAGACAGAACAATAAAAAAATTCCTTTAAAAACAAAAAGACAACAAAATCAACAACAAAACCCCAAAAAATGAAAAGAAAATACACAGAATGACAACAGAAATTCACAAAATATGGTAACAATAATTAAGAAAAAGACTAAAAACAAACAAAACAACAAAAAAAAGACAAAATCGCTTGTTCTTATTTGTATTAACATTCCGAGTGATCATTATTCTAAATGCTAACATGAATGATGATGATAAGGTGTTGATAATGTAAATCAAACAATCACATTTTTTGTGGCCTTGATGTGATAAAAGTAGCCCTTGTCCAGGATTTATATTGATCAAACAAACAAAAACAGAAGCATAACAAGGACGATACAAACATTACTCCCACAACTTCCAGTCGAGCCCTTCACACCAGCGGCGTTGGCCAAAGCGACCATGGAGGTGTTTGTACATACCTTGATGTAACCACCAGTCGAGACCAGCAGAGAATCATCAGGTGAGAAGTGGAGGTCAGTGACCCAGCCTCCATGGAGGGAGTCCATGCCGTCCTTACCCTCCCGGGAACAGATCTTCAGTAACGCTCCGTCCATCACGTTCCACAGCTGTGACAGAGGAAACGAGAAGACATAGTCGTCAACATCCCTCTCCAGATTGGTTGTCATCATAACTCACAACCTTTTCCTAAATGTTCTAAGTCTAAGAACTTAAAAAAAACAGCACAAAGGCAATAACTCTGAAAAAAATATTTGCGCACTTTTCATTTTCGAACTCCATCAAGGCATTGATACCCTGAAGCCACACACCAAATTTGGTTATCCTAGCTTAAACGGTTTCTGAAAAAAGCTGTCCCCTTTGAAGATACCTCAGAGAAAGAAAAAAACTGGGCAATAACTAAGGAAAAAATAACTGCAAGCTTCTCATTTTTGAACTTCATCGGTATTGATACCAATTACAATTAGTTTAAACAGGCAAATAATGGGCATGACAATGTGGTTAAATTGGCAAAAATAAGCATGAAATATGGTGAAAAAAGGTTAAAAGTGACAATAATGGGTCAACATATGCAACATTTGGTGGGAAAAGTGGTGGAAAGGGTTTATATACATGCAGAAGGCATCTGGCCACCCCCTCCCAGTGTCTGACCCCAAGAGAACCCCTGCTCTAAAATATCTGTACAACATGTAATGATAATGATCAGTTGTTGGCTCTGCCATTCTGGCATTTGTACCCAACGCACACATGATTCATGCGATCATTGATTCTTTATCTGATGCCATTCAGACCCAATGTGTGTAAAACAGTTGTTGCCATGATATCATAGAGAACAGTATCTGTGATTGGTCCTTTCACCTTCAGGTGAGCACGCGCGCACGCACACACGCACACACACTCTACTCTCACTGCTTAAGCAGCACATCATGTCTACCAAAGCCATTATGCAACCGTGCACATGCCATGTTCATTTGACAATGACACATCACACGTACGTACGTCTATATTTAACACTTGGCGGTGCTTTTTGTCCTGGCTGACTCACATTTGTTTCCATGGAAACGGGGTTAGATTTCAGCGTTGTAAAGGCATCGAGGATGTGACGGAACCACCCGCTACTGCAACAGTTCAAAGGCCGAGTTAACCCCTTGTGGACGGAGCGTGTGTGTGTGTGTGTGTGTGTGTGTGTGTTTACACACAGCATGCTCTCCAAAGCCTCAGAGATCCAATTTGGCAGCTGGAGTCCTCTCCTTCACCTCCTACTGTCAGACATCTCCTCCTCTTCCTGCTCTCCTCCTCCTCTCCAAGGAACCATCCTGCCTCTCCTCTTTCATCCCCTCCCCCATCAGCATGGAGTAGCAGTCCCTTAATCTAAATGACTGATGAAGTGTAATTATGATGTGATTTCTATAATCACTTTCATTTTTTGCACGATGCGCAGCAGATTATCTTGTTTATTTATGATTGATGACATGCTTCTCATGCTACAAACATTGGCTCTTTTGGTGTGTGGAAGCAGCAGCATCAGAAAGCACAGGACACAGTAGGAAACAAGGTTGGGGTCAAATACAATTGTAATCGCATAATTGATAATTAAGTAGAATTATGGCGTAATTATAATTGTAATTTTAAAAAAAATGTTGCTGTCGTAATCGTAATTAAATTGTAAGTGAGTTCAGATCAGGGGTGGACTGGTCATCTGGCATACCAGGCATCGTCCCGGTGGGCCGTCGACCCAAACTGGGTCAGTCCGGTCCGCTACGAGTGAGTAGAGGCAGACATGGCAACAGGTGGCCAAAAGTTGTCCAAAAATGGTAAGTGTGGCAAGAAAAGAGTGAAAAGTAACTAAAATGGGCCAAAAGCAGTCAAGGGTGGCCAAAAAATGGGCAAATTTAGAGGAACCAGATGGTATGTAAAGGCAAAGGGTAACTTAAAAGGGCAAAATGTAGCAAACAGTAGTGAAAAAGGGAAAAATGTAGGTGGTATTTATTGTGCAAAAGTTGGATTATTTGGATGAAAAGAGCAAAAAAAATTTAAGAAAGGACAAACATTTGATAGAAGGGGGGGAAAATGTACAAAAAAAGAGGAAAAAAAGGGATATTTATTGGCAAAAGGTCTGAAAAAAGTGTTCTTTGCCCCATTTTGAAAAAGGGCAAAGGAAGTTGTAAAAGGAAAAGGGAAAAAGGTGGATAGAAAGATCTGATAAGTCCAGATAATTGACTTTGTAATTTTAATTGCCATGAAAAGTTAACAATTATTAAAATGTGTTTCATATCAAGCTTTCCCACATTTTACCAATAAAAATTTTAACCAATGGGTATACTGACAAAAAAAATGCTCAGACACCCACACCAAAAATATGAAATGTATATTTTCATTGATTAGGAAGCCCAACAAGCTAACCAATAGATAGGGAAAAAAATTAGATGATAGATATTATTTTATTGTGATTTTACAGCTGATTTAGGACCCGTTATCATTAGAGATGCGAACAGAAAGCTAACACAAGAGGAAGGTTCACTTTTATTAGTTGATTTATATCAGGCTCAGTAAATGTGATTAATTGTAATTGAACTTTAGTGATTGAGAAAGTAATTGTCATTGACTTTGAGGATAAAAAATAATTGTAACTGAAGTGTAATTGGAAAAAACATGGGTAATTGGAAACATAATTGTAACTGAAAAATGTAATTGACGCCAACCCTGGTAGGAAGGTTTTACTCAACTTGATCATCAATCTCTGAGCAAACATTCACTGAAATGCTGAAATAAACCGTCTACTCCTGGAAATACTAAGAAACCTTTGCCATTTCCTCCCCAGTGAAACTCAACTCCACTTCATCAAAAGGATATTGTGTCTACTTTCACAAAATGAAAGTGTGAAGTCATATGAAAAGCTGCCGGCTATGAATACAGACCCGGATCTCTCCGTTGTCGTCGCCGGTTGCCAGGCGTTGGCCATCCCATGAGAAGCGGCAACTTCGGACACAGTCTTGGTGGCCGCTGAGCGTGTGGCTGCACTGCCAGGACCCACATGTCCACAGCTAGAGACACAACAAAAAGAACCAGTGAGGGAGTTGGCTTAGGTTAAAACTAGGGATTTTGGCTTTAGACTAAAGATGTTCAATATTAGCTTTCTGCCAATATCCAACATTATCCAAAACCTCGTTAAAACCAGGACAGTCAGCTTTTCAATAAACACCAAAAAGGGCTTTTATATCCCTCCCTAAAGAGGTCTGGTGGTGCAAAATAAACCAAAAAAATGTATATGTGTCAACCTAAAATGACAAATGCAGACATGATGGGAAAAACAATAAGAAAAATTTAAATACATTTAATTTAATTTAATTTTTGGGGTAAGAGTTTAAATGTAATACAATCAAATAAATATAAATTTTGCTGATTTTTTGGAGCAGAATTAAAAAATAACAAAATAACATAGAAATTAAATTAAATAAAATATTTTTCAATTTTGCTGATTTTTTGAGGCAGAATTTAAAAATAATCAAATAAAAATTAAATAATTATTTTAAAATTTTGCAGGTTTTTGGGGGATGATTTAAAGATTTTTTTTTTAATGATTCCGCAAACATCACCTAACAACATTACTTATTTCTACTTTAGTACTTCACTTTACAGCCTCTCATAATTGGCTAGTAGATAAACTGCAGGAAGTAGATTATTTGACATTGGTTGGAAATTTCTCCAACGCAGGTGCGTCTACAGCTGTAGCTTACCCTCACCATTTTTGAAGTTCATGATTAGACAAGAAAATCTTATTAAATTAAAATACACTATTTAAACCTCAGCATTGACTTAATACAGAGTTTAAAACGAAACAATTAATGCAATTCATAATGTGACTTTTTATTCTAAATAGATTTTAAAGCCAAATATAATAGTTCAGTCTATAAAGTTAAGTTAAATAGTTAAATGTCAATCAAATGCACTACGCACAGAGAAATATGTAAAGTATGACTGCCACACTGAACCTACACTGTCCACAGTCAAACTGGTGAGGGTGTAACTGGCGAAAGCTCAACGCAGACAAACAGTGAGTTTGATTAAAGGACAACACAAACAACAGTCAGATAACTCAGGCTGGTGCCATATTTAGCTTCTCTAACCTCTGTCCACCACATCAAGGAGTAATTTAGAGCATCAGATTCTAATTATAAGCCCAAAACATACGTGCCCGCACTTAAAAACCCTCGGCCTGACATTTGAAAAATCCTCAAAATAATTTACATTGATTTATTGTGACCAAACTAAGCACTTCAGTGAATTTATAGTTGGAAATGGTTCATCCATTACATTTATAATACCGGTAGGAGAATAAAACATTATTAAATATGATTACTCACCTGCATAGAATTTTATTACGTTGTAGTTTCTGTGACAAACACAAAAATAAACATTTTTTGCCACTAATTTAAAGCCCTGAGTGAATGTCACCTTACAGCAAGGTATCAATGGTCCGCCTCCTTTCCTTCTTTAAAACCAGTCCACGACAATGTTTTTTTTTTTTTCAAAATCCTCAAAAACGCTTTTTTCACAAAAAAAATTGTCCAAAATGTTGTTCATTACCTAGA
Organism: Gouania willdenowi; assembly: GCF_900634775.1. Classification (NCBI taxonomy): domain Eukaryota; kingdom Metazoa; phylum Chordata; class Actinopteri; order Blenniiformes; family Gobiesocidae; genus Gouania; species Gouania willdenowi. The sequence continues at coordinate 7,961,165 of NC_041049.1, forward strand.
ATCCCCATATTAGTACCAATGTGTTGATGCATGAATTGTTGCTGGGTTATGAACTCAATTTACATTTACATAAAATATCGGAGTCCAAAATACAGTTTTTTTGTTTTTTGTTTTTTAAATGCCATTTTTTTCGCCAAAAATTATTAGATCTGAAACATTTCAGCACTAATCTAAAGCCCTGAGTGAATGTCACCTTACTGAAAGGTATCAATGGTCCACTTCCTTTCCCTCTTTAAATCAGTCCACAAATTTTTATTTCAAAATCCTAAAAAACGCTCTTTTTTTCGCCAAAAAATAGACCCGACCGGAATTTGTTTTTCACTACCTGGAATCCCCTCATTAGTACCAATGTTTTGGTGTGAGAATGGTTGGTGGGGTACTGCATTAAAATACCTACACCACTCTACACACAGAAGACAAACAGACAGAAGGACGGAGGGATGACAATACTGATAATGAAACGAGATGAACCTTAGCGGTCTTGTCAGCGGAGGTGGTGGCGAAGAGGCGTCCATCAGTGGAGACGTCACAGGACAGGATGGCTCCACGATGAGCCTCGATGTCCTGGACTTTCTCTGCACTCTCCGTGTTCCACACCTTCAACAGCCCCAGAGGTAAGGATGAGATGATCTGCAGAGGGATTTACCAGCTCTGATGTGTGACATCTTACCTTCACAGTGCCATCGTAGGACCAGGAGAGCAGTGTGGAGTCACTGAGGAGAGAAAATGATCTGACCTGCTCTTTGTGGCCCTGGAGCTTGTTTTACTGTCCCCTGTCTGCCACCTCCACACCTACAGAGCACACAGAGGACAGCGTCTAGAAAACCTATCACATCAGAGCAGAACAACAGTTCACCCTCTAACTACAGTATAGAGTTTTTCAACCTTGGGGCCGTGACCCCATGTGGGGTCGTTTGAGATGTCTAGTAATGATAAGACATAATATCACAGAAATGGAGCTTAAATAATTACCATATTATTCTTTTTCAAACTAAAACACCACACCACAATCTCAAATTACTGCATTCTATACTTTCACTTTCTTCAAATATAAATGTAGTTCAATATTAATGTCGTATCAAAATATCTGAGTTGGCACATTCTCGTCACTTTGTGCAATAAGACTTAGTTATGGCTTAACTAATTATTGTTCCTTTTCAAATTAAAAACACTTCTCACAACCGTGTTCTATATTCTCACTTTCTCAAATGCAGTATGAAATTACCTAAGAAAGCACATTTTGTCACTTTGTGCACTAATACTGGCTACTCTGTATTTGTAACACAATATAACAAAAATTATTAAAAAAAACTCTGGGGTCACAGAAATGTCTACTAATAAATAAAAAATAAAAATGTAATTAAAAAAAAGTAAATGATACAGTATATGTATTTTGGACCAATTATAAAAAAGAATCACAGAAATAAAGCTTACATATTAATAATATATATTTTTTTTTCAAATTAAAACACTGCAAAACAATCTCAAACAACTGTGTTCTCTACTTTTTACTTTCTCAAATATAAATCTAGTTCAAATGAGCTGGGGCATATTGTCACTTTGTGCACTAAATTTGGCTATTTTCTATTTGTAACACAGTATAACAAACAGGATTTTAAAAAAAAAACTAATTTTAGAAAAAGAAAAAAAAAAAGTTTCTGGGGGTCGCAAGAAATTTGTGATATAAAAATGGAGTCAGGACAAGAAAAAGGTTTGGAAACACACTTCTCTAACTCTAACTCTAACCTCAGTATTACCATCACTTCATTCAGAGAAGGAGACGATAGAAATCCACGCGCATTATTCCATCAATCATTGCCTTTGAATGCATCGTTGCACATTTCCTACTCGTCAGAAGTTTGAGGGTTTGAAATCAATCACGGAGTGACTTCAGAGCCGGCCCATCAGCGTTATCTACCGTCAATACACATTTGCATGAACATCGAAATGCACACTTTCATTTCCGAGGTACGCACATGTCAAACATCACAAATCTGAGCAGTCTCTGAATAAACATCAGATGGTACGGGCGTGAATACGAACGAGACGCGGGCGCTGACGGCCAGGAGAAACGATGAAGGAAGGAAGGAAGGAAGGGAGAGAGGAAGAGGATGAGAAGATGAGAGGAAGAGGGAAAAGTGAGCAGCGGAGCGTGAACGGGGAGGGGTTGACGAAGCGTGACGGCCTGAACCACACGAGCAGGATGAAGATAAAGAGCTATGGACAGCTGCTCCCTCACCAGCGAGGAAGGAGATGACAGGAAGGGAAGAGGGCGAGGGATGAAGAGGTGAAGAGGCTGACAGATGCTGGTGGAGTCATAACAGGTCGAGGGGGGAAACCCACAAACGCACGCACGCACCCAGGATTTAGCACAGCAGGCGTTTTTAGAGAAGGAGGGGATTGAAGAGGGAGGGGGGAATGATCTATGGAGGAGAGGGAGGGAGGTGAAACACTGAGGAAGGAGAGAGAGAGAGAGAGGAGAGAGAGAGAGATGAGAGATAGGTAGGAGAGAGGAAGAGAGAGACGAGGAGAGAGAGGAGAGAGAGAGAGAGAGAGAGAGGAGTACCACTGCACATTTATCAACTAAAAATCCGCATCATAGTTTTTCTCGACTGTATTTCTTCATTGATGAGACTAAAATCTACAAATATTCTCATCAATGAAAAAATCTAAACTGTATGGTTCACATGGGGCAAAATCCAATCAGTGTTTTCACTGTGTTCAAAATGGCACACTAACGCAGGAGTCTCTCATTTGGGGTTTGCGAGACACTGGAAGGAGGTTGTCAGATGCCTTCAAGAAACTAAAATACTTTTTAACAATTTGATTTCATTTTGCTTATTTTTACCTTTTCTGCAAGTACACCAAACATACCATATTGCTGTATTTTTGCTCCTTTTAATGTATTTTTGCTACATTACTCCCATTTCTGCCACTTCTCCATCAAATTTCACTGTTTTTTTCTGCACATTTTTCCCACTTTCAAGCATTTTCGACATTTATTAACGCTTTCCATCACTTTTCCCACCTAATGATGCATACTTTGACCCATAAATTGTCACATTTAATCTCTTTTCACCATATTTCATGCTTAATTTTAACAAGTGAACCACAGTCACAATTTGTTCATGCCCATTCTTTGCAAGTTTAAACTAATTGTTCCAATATTGACACTTTGAACCCTTTTTTCTGTTAGTTTTTGGCCACTGTTATTTTGCAACTTCTAACCAATTTCTGTGGTTTTTAAAATCCCATTCCACCACCATTTCCACCATTTTTGTTCACTTTTAAGCCATCTGTTTCTGATTAAAACAATAATTTACATCTTGGGCATCATGGGCTGAAAAAGGTAAGAACCACTACACTAACGCACTATACACTACAACCTCAATGAGTATATACTGTCTATACTATAAGTATGATTAGGATGAAGGTCCCACGAAGTATACTTCAAAATCTTCATGGATGCATTTTGAACCTGCAACGACAAAACCTGTGGGAATTAAATGTGTTTACGTGACTTTACGGATCAAATGACCACATGCTGATATTCTACTTGGTCACTTTCTCACTTAAAATGTTTTCAGAACTTTCAAGGTGGAGAATCATGGGTGATATTTAGCCTCAGTGTGATTCAGGTTTTGGTTATAGGTTTGAAATGCATCTTGGGAAACTTGAAAGTATACTTCAGTGCGAACGGTCATCATCCTAATCTCCGAAACAGTCTTGATGACTAAATTTTGACTAAAACTTAGTCAAAAGACTAAAATGAATCCAAATGAATAATGGAGCGTACAACATTGATGTGTAGCGTACCCTGCTGGTGGTGTCCTCAGAGGACGGTGATCAGTGTTTGACCGTCTGGGCTGAATGGCAGTGCAGGACGGTCTTAGTGTGTCCCAGTAGGTTGGCCAGAAGCTTCCCAGAGGGAACCTCCAACACCTGAGAGAGAAACAGAAAAGAAAAGAAACAATAGGAGAAAGTTCACAATCCGTGTCTATAACAAACCCAAGGGTAAAGTGTTCCTGCTGCTGTCAGAGGAAGTCACTCAAGAACTATTACATGCTTCATTATGACAAAGTCATCAAAAGGAAGTGAGCTTTGTTAAGAATATGACAGGAGGACAAAAAAAGAGCCTTTGACATGTTCTCATTTCCACTGCTGTTTTTTTTCTGCTTAAGGCACTTTGAATAGCGTTAAAAATATCCAGTGCAGCTGCAATGAATCCCCTCAGAAGGTCGACGGGAAGATTAAACTACAACCCAGAGGCTTTTCACGGGCTTTTTTAATGGCTTAGCAAGTGGAGTTCTAATGCTCCACTGCTGAAAATATCTGGATTCTGTGACGTTTGGATTCCACAGTTTAATTTCAACCCCCAAAGTTTACCTCCTGCTTCCCAGGATGGAACATCAAAAGTTACTCTGCACTTATTGCATCATATTTCCACCGGCGTTTATTTATTTGTTTGTCTGTTAGCAGGATTACATCAAAAGTACTGAATGGATTTGACAACAGTTTAATCAAAGTCTTAAGAATAGACTTTACGTCATGGAAGATTTCATTACATTTCCGAGGGGGATTCGGATCAATACACTGATTCTAAATCATCATCGGTGAAATTTCTAAAAACTCATATCTCTAATTGAAATTTCTCTAATTGAATTTCTTTCTAATCTTCATGAAATTTGACTCAGTTATGTTGGGTTGGTTGAGTTGTAACCAGATTGCACATTTTCATATATCATAATTTAAAAAAAAAAAAAAAAAAAAAAAAAAATGGGGGCTATGTCCATACATTTGGACCAACCATATCATTTTTAAGGGGCCTAAAATCTTTGAAATGTACTTATTAGAAGATTTATGCCTAACCAAAATGCATTAATATGCACATATTCATTCATTTACAGATGTATTATTTCTCTGACATTTTTACATTATCTTGCGGGTAGAACTGCATGCTCTACAGTGCCAGGTTTGGCCCCCGGGCCTAAGTTTGACACATATGCTCTAAATAATCAGTTAAAAGTTAAAGATGCCAATGTAAACCTCTTTTGTTTAACGAAAGAGATTAAAAACACACTCTGGTAGCCGAAGTTAGCGAGTAAATCACGGAGTGTAAATCAATGGGATGTAAACTGTAAAGTAGGCCCATGTTTAAAAGGCAATTCAATGAATATGGTGCATATTAATGTGTTTTCTAAGGCTAAGATCTTCCAATAATTAAATTTAAAAAATGTATGCCAACTTGTAAAAACAGTACAGGTTCCTTTTAAGGTGTAGTTCCTTGCTATGACAAAAATGCTACTTTTAAAAACAGAAAAAATGTGAATGAAAAATGCTATTGTTGCTCATAAGAGACGGACCAATGACGTCTAATTAGGGCACCATGAATGATTTATTAGAACAAATGATACGAATCCTCATAAGCCATGATGGTCAGGTCGTTAGTGGCACATGATGCCACATGGACAGAAACAGCCTCAGCATCCCTGATGATTACTGCACATCATCTTTTTCTCCTTTTGCTGCAAATTACACACAGTTCTCACACACGCTGACGTAGGTCCTTTAGAGCAGTGGTTCTCAACCTCAAAATAAGGTTCCAGAGACTGGGGACCCCCACTTTAGCTGAAGATGGTTGAACGCAAACAGAACGTTGAAGAACAGTCCTGTGGAGACAGGGTCATCTATAAGGTGGAATAAAGGGGACAGATTTTTGGGGTCCATCCATAAAGTCATCAACATGATGGTCCATTGTTCTATGAATCTGTGATAACCACATTTATTTATTTATCTGAATAACATCCAGTGTTTATCCAGGAAGTATTATTTGCGCCCATAGTATATAGTCATCTTAAAGATGTGAATCCTTGTTTTAATCTGAAAAAAATGGATTAAAAGTGACCAAAAATAGTGGAAAAGGTGTTGAAATTGCTTTTAAAAACCACGGAAATGGTTAAAAATTTGCAAATAACAGTGGCCCAAAAAATAGACAGAAAAGAGGTAAAAAGGGTTCAAAGTGTCAATATTAGAACAATTAGTTTTAAAATAGCAAATAATGGCATGAAAAATCGTGAATGTGGTAAAATTGGCAAAATAAGCATGACATATGGTTAAAGATGTTAAGAGTGACAATAATGGGTCAACATATGAACATTAGGTGGGAAAAAGTGGTGAAAAAGGTTTATAAGTGCCAGAAATGTCTCAAAAAGGTTGGTGAAATGGGGTTTTATAAAACCACAGAGAAAGTGGTAAAAAGGTTGTTGTGGTTAGTGTCAATATTGCCCTAAAAGTGGCAGAAATGGGGGAGGGTTGGGGAAATGTAATTTAATAATTAGGAAACAATTTGTTTTTTAATTAAACTGGCAATAATGGCCATTGAACAATTCTTGAATGTGGTTAAATTGGAAAAAATAGGTATCAAATCTGATGAAAAAGAGGTAAAAGTGACCAATAATGGGTCAACATACAGTATGTAACATTAGGTGGGAGAAGTGGTTGTAAGGGTTTATAAAGTGACGAAAATGTATTGAGAGAAGAAAAAATGTGCAGGAAAGGCATTGTAAATTGATGGATGAGTGGCAAAAATGGAAGTATTGTAGCAAAAATGCATTGAAAAGAGCAAAAATATGGCAAGAAAAATAGATCAAAATAGGTTAAAAATGGCAATTTTGGGTAAAAAAATAAGCAAAAATGGGGCTCAAATTGTTCAGAAAATAATCTGGCGACTCCCAGTGTCTCGCAGCTCCAAATGAGGCCCTGACCCACGGTTGAGAACTCCTGCTTTAGAGGGTGAGAGAGCACAGTATTACACATTTAATGTAACACACACAAAGCAGTCTGAAGGCTTCACCAAACAGGACTAAAATATCGCTGCACGACTCATTTCGTCAAAGCGCCGTGGATTAAAAGTGGTGAATGAGTGACACAGGATGTGATGAGAACCAACAATAACATGTCTGCTCTATTCTTAGCAGCTTTGAAGAGTCTTTGAGACGCTGAACAATCAGCCAAAAAAAACCAAACTGCTGCGCACAACAACGGTAATTAGAGCTTTCTGAACCCCTTGAAGCCCAAACACGCTGGTGCTGATATCAGACCATCAGGAGGTCAAACCGTGGATCCTTAAAAAAGCCACACCAGACAAACACATGCATGTGGAAATGTGCAGCTCCATACCATAGAGACACAAACGCAGCCTTTTGGTTAAACAGCTGTGAACTACTCATGTCCTCATAGAGGTAATCTCACACACTAATTATAAGTGTTGGTTACGTCTTCATTACAAGGTTATATGTTAATTAAGAGGAAGGAGGAGGAAAAAAGCTGGAAGCATTGCAGGAATTATTGGTACATATGACCTTAGAGCGCCACCTGCTGGTGCCTAATATTTAGCTTTAATAGAAGCAATATGATAAAAAAAATATACAACAAAAACATCAGTAAAGCTTTGTCCGAGCAGTCAAAAGTCAGCATTGTGCAAACAACAACAACAAGCACATTAATCCTGAAATTTAACTTGGAGAAAAATCCTACCATGAGGAAATTGTAATTTATTTATTTTAAAACAATTGTCTTTTATTCTAAGACAAAAAAGTGTATAATAACCTCAATGTTTTATTTATTCTGCATCAATTCTGTCTTTGGTCATATCCAAGGTTGCCAGGTTGGGTAATTTTCCAGTACATTTATTTAGGTGGTTTAGATCGTTTGACCTCAGGGGTCACATACACTGTAATTGTATCTGAAGTGGGCTGAACCCATTAAAATATCAATCTATAAACAAATAAAACTCTAAATTTATGTCTTCGTTTTAATGCACAGAATTATTGATAAATGATTAAGATATTGACAATCATTAAACTATTCTTTTACAACACATACAGTATAATAAAAAAAACAAAAATTTTAATATAACAGCAATTTCAACAATATTATGTCTAACTTTATTTACATTACAGCTGACAGACCACAGAACATTTGTATTTTAATTATTCAAACAATTGGACGCACATTGCGCTCCCGGTGCTCAAATATATACAAATAAATATAAATATAAATATTTATTTATACTTGATACAATGCTGCGCTGTTGGTGCTGTTGTTTTGTATATGATTTTTGTATTTATTTTTCTTGTTTTTATTTCTTATATTAGTCTTTTTGACTTTATTACCTGGCGGGCTGTTTGTGGCCCACAGGCTGCATGTTTGACCACCCCTCTTTTTAGACTAATATAAACAGTTATATTTATATTATAATAACCTAAAATAGTTTTAATTTACACTGTTGTTTGAAAAGACTAGAAATACATGAAGGGTCAGAAAAGAGCTGTGATTAAAAACGCGTAAACGTTTGATTAATTAGAGCCTATCTTTGCTGTGGGGCATCTGCACTCGGGCGTCACGGGACTCTAGTGTTTGAAAGTAGGACAGACGCTTTGGTGGAGGGAGCGTTCCTCAGCTAGTGCACAACAGTCTGACATTGAGACACAGAGCGGCAAATGAGAACGTAGAGACTGAACAGAGACGGGAGAGAGTTTGACATTAGAAAGGAGTTACTCACACCTAAAAGGGAGTGATATCACATGTTTTTTTAAATCACATTTTTTCACTCCTGTGCACAATTTTGTAACAAAGATATTTGAAATATTTAGGAAGTAAAATGTGTATCACTGCTTTATACCAATCAGCTTAAAACATTAGAAAGCATGAAAACATGTCGTGTTAGTGACGGGGTCATAGAGTGCTTAGACCAGTTGGTTATTAAAGTGTAATGGCGAGTTCACACACAACGCGTAAAAAGCAGCAGGTTGTACATTCACAATATATGGTGGAAGCGCTTCTAGAAAGCCTCAAGAGTTTCCGCTGCGCTTCCCGCGCCTCCTGGGTGGCGCGTTTTTTGAAGCTTTTCGCGCAGCGCACGCTGCACATTTTGAGATTTCAAGCTTTTGACGTGCCTCCAACATGGCCGACGCTAGAGTTGGGATTGTTGAACTTTTGGGACATAACGCGTTCACCAATCAGGAGCTTTTCCTAACCGTGACGTATTCAGAATAATGAAAAGAGAAAAAAAAACACTAGCCGGAGACAGTTGAAAGGCACTCTTCTGCTGGAATAGAGCGCTGGAGTTGGGGTCCTGGTAGGAGATTCGAGCGCCGATGCGGGTCAGCAGGTCGTCAAACTGGGCACGGGAGAGACGGAAGTAGCGCTGAAAGCGACTCTCTCTGGTGAATCCAGAAATGGCGTCAAGCCACTCTCTCGATAATTTAGAGCCGATGAACGGGAGTCGGAGGCGGCGTGTTCAGCAAGGAACTCCAAACTTTATTCTCCATTCACCCACACTTCTCTACAGCCCTCTGACGTCACAGTGCATACAGTGAGTCACACCAAAATACATCCAACCGGAAACACCGCCTTCTCAACACAATGTTCCATTGTATGTACATCAACGGCAACAGAGAAGCCCCTCCCCTAAATGCACTCCCTTCCCAACTTGTTTGGACATGGGTCCAGAGCGTCTTCGACGCAGGTGACAAGTGTCTGATTCAATGTGGCACGATTTTGACGCCCGCCGAAACGTGTTTGGTGTGAACACGACATAAGTACACCCCCAAGTTTTTGCTGACCTGCCACTATACACTATGTCACTATACCTTGATTATGGGCATTCCTCCTAGAGTAGTTAACACACGCCCATTCATAGCTGCCCCGCCCCCACAGGGCTGCACAGTTCCACATGGAGCTGTCAATCAATGCTCACTGAGGGCTGTGAGAAGAGGAAAGCTAGTCCCTCCCCCGATTTTTAATAGGAGTGGTGGGGCCAATAGCGACGCTAGTGATCCAAAAAGATGTCAGTAATCTAATCACAGCCAATAGCAAAATTCAATTGTAATAGCTGCCGTTCAACCCCATAGAGGGCAGTCACTGACATTTTACAACTAAACATGCTCAATTTAAATAGTTAGATTAAAATGTAAAGAGTGGGACTAGGATCAATAAACTACATTACTTCATAACTAATCATATACTGTATGTATTCAGCAGAAAAAAGTGGTTTTAGAATTTACTTAATAGAAGTGTCCTGATCCGATATTGATATCGGGTATCGGTTCGATATCAGCCAGAAAACAAATATCGGATTTTATCGGACTGCATCTAAAATCTCTGATATATATTATATTTATTCAATCATAGAATACTGTAAATATTATGTTGAAGGTTAAAATGTATGTAACCAATTGGTTAATAATCAATGGGTCAGTTTTTCTCATACCTACTGTTGCTGACTATTCTGTTTTGAGTAATATCACTTGATCAAACCTTTTCTAACATTCCACACTATAAAATAAGTAATAAAAATATGCCATGGTTAATTATTAAGAAGATGAAAGAGCCATCAGACCAGCAGAGAGAAACCTTCCTGTTTAAATTAGCACAATTTAATGCTAGCAAGCATTTCCTAAGTGCTTAGTCAATGGACTCCCCTAGTTTAGATTGTGTTATACCGTGTGTGTGTGTGTGTGTGTGTGTGTGTTACCTGCACGGTGCCGTCCTCCTGTCCCAGCACCACAGTGGATGCCTGTCTGCACATACAGGTACACCGAATCCTAGATGACATCTCCTCTGACTGGAAAAGCACTGATCCTGTCCTGCCATCACGCACCTGACACACACCACACACACACACACACACACACACACACACACACACACACACACACACACACACACACACACACACACACACACACACACACACACACCACACACACACACACACACCACACACACACACACACACACACACACACACACACACATATTTAAAATGAGTATTTTACATTTTGCATGCGCTGCACTCTGCTCAGTTCCAGTCACTCACCTGCAGTCTGTTGCAGTTGTCTGCTGCTGACACAATGATTTTGTCTCCACTGAAAAGGACGTCAGCATTTCTCTTCAGGCTGACGGCCGACGTCGTGTGAACTTTCTTTGTCTCCCATAACTAGAAAAGTAAAATCAGGACATATGAAATAAATATCATGCAGTTCCAGAGAGGATTTTAGTTCGTTTTTGATCTCTTCACCTTCAAAGCGACAGGTTGTAGCCCAGTAAACACTAGCATCAATTCTAATTTAAAGCTGCTCGGGTTTGTCATTTTTTTTTTTGTTTTTTTTTGTTTTTTTTTAAAATCAGATAGAGACATAGTGTAGGCCTCAGAGATGGAAAAAATCAAAGATCATTTGCGGATCTTTCCATGTGGAAAACAAAAAACATCCGCCATTACTTTTTCACAACTTTTAGTGAGTGAAAACTTCAAAAATGTGTCACTTTGACAAAGTTTTTGGGGCAAACGCAAGAAATCACAGAAAGAATGAAGTAAAACCACTTCTATGCCCCCGTCTATGGGACTCCGTATCCCACAATGCAATGCGCAAAACTTTTCAAACACTGTCAATAAACAGAAAAAAAACACAAAACTATTTTTCAATTTCAACTTTTCACATAATTTATTTATCTACAACAGACATGGGCAACTGGCGGTCTGGGGGCCACATGTGGTCCTCAATGTATATTTTTGCGGCCCCCAAAGCAAATCCCCCAAAATTGTAATTGCAGAAGTTGGAAGGAATATGAAACCCAACATTGTACACAAAAAAATCAAAAAATACACAAAATTACTAAATAAGGTAAACAAAAAATTACAACATTCACAACAACCACTTAAACAAATAAAATGACTACAAAAACAAAACAATACAGAATAGCTCCAAAGGCACACAAACTGTTAACAAAATTACACAAAATGACAAGAAAATACAGAAAACAACAACAAAATATGCCCAAATCGACAACAAAAATGCAGAAAACGACAGAAAAATACTCAAAATTCCATCAAAAACACACAAAATGACAAACAAAAAGACAAAAACTTTTTTCCCCCCTGTATTAACACTGTACGTGATCCGAGGGTCGGAAACAATCACAACCAATCACATTTCTTTGTGTCTTTATCTAGTAACATATATTTGTTTTGTCAGGTTAAAACTCTATATCCCCATTAACAGGTTCAGCGTCATTAAGTTCAATAAGTGGAAATAAAGTTTGTGAATCTTCCCTAAACGCTACAGTCACTGCTCATTAGGAGCTGAGAGGAAGCAGCTTGCAGCCAGTAATTAATCATCCTGTGATGTTCCATGATGGAGCATCAGATCAACTAATTAGAACAATACTGGTGGTGTCGGCACCGGCCTCAAGTGAAATGAAGATTTATTCTACACACACAGATATATTCTACACACACACACACAGTTATTTCTTACCCTGACAGTCTGATCATCGGAGCAGGAGAGCAGCTCAGAGCCGTCGGGAGAAAACTGGACACAGTGGACCCAGCTGAGGTGGCCGCTGCAGTCGGCCATCTTTTTGTTAGCTTCAAGATCCCACAGCTAACGCACACACATGCACACACACACAACGCACACAAACATCAATCTACAACTTATTGGATGAAATCCTAAGTAATCACATGTAATTTATGATCAATGAGGAATATTTTAAAGGTTTTATCAATAAATCATTAAACATTCTGTAGCTTTCACATATTCTATATTAGTGGGACAACAATGGTTCTTGCAACAAAAAAATTCACCATAAACTAAGGATACAACTTTTTCATTTCCGATATGATACCGATATTGCAGCCTTGCGTATCGGCCGATACTGATATTGATCTGATATCAGCATGAATCATACATTCTTTTTTTTTCTGTTTCTCTCTAATAAGAAACAATACAATTTCAGTTTCAAATCATAGATATTCTAGTAGATTATTCAACTTATGATAACACGACCTTGGCTACAGCTGGCTACAGCTGAACAGCTGAACAGCCTGAAAAATTGGGCCCAAGACTGAAGGAAATGATGAAAAAAACCGCAGGGAGGCCCTTCAGAACCCAATTCGGGTTTGGAAGAGGTCAAGGAGATGATATGCGAGGGTCTACGAAACCTATCTGCCGAGATAAAGTCGTTGGAAAAGACGCTGGAAAACTCACTGGAAAACCTACAAAGCGAAGCAAAGGTACTGAAAGAAAAGAATGAAAGAAATGCTGAAGAGATAAAATTGTTGAACGCTAGGGTTGAACAGCTGGAACAAAAGGAAAGAGAGAAAGATGTCATCATCACAGGCCTAAAGATAAAACCCAGGAGCTATGCGAGTGACGAAGAAACAAAATCGATTGAACAACAGGTCATTGACTACCTGGAGTCGAAGGACATTGTCCTGAACCCTGACAACATCAACTCCTGCCATCTCCTGCCAAAGAAAAACGATAACAGAGCTGTAAAAATAACCTTCACGAATATGAAATTCAAAGGACAACTCCTGAGGCAAGGAAATAAACTCAAGGGAACGAAGGTGTACATCAATGAAAACCTGACGAAACAAAATGAAAGCATTGCATGGAAGGCACGCCAAATAAAAAAAGGAGGAAAGATTGTGAAGACGTGGACAAGGAACTGCAGAATTTATATCCTGGAAGAAGAGGACGGAAAACCAGTTCTCATCAAAACGATGGAAGACTTGGGAAAATACGAAGGATCCACCTAAACAACAACACTACTGATGGTAATCATGGATATGGACCCAGATCTATATAAACACTGGAAACAAAACTCAGACTGATTATTTTACGGAGAATGAATTAAATGTGGAAACCAAGAGTAAAAAAGGTCTGTCATTTATTCATTTCAATTGCTAGGTGGTGGGGTGATTAAGGATTACATTAAATTTAAATTCAAAGTGTTTATTGTCATATGTGCAATTAGAAACATGTTTTCTTGTACAATGAAATTACTACCTTGCTTATGAACTAAGATATAATAATGTGTTTATACAAGTTAATACAAGTTTATACAAGTTAAATCTAACAGTGGAAAATACAACACTGCCATTAGAACTAACAACAGCAGTTAGAAACACGCTTATGAACTAAGATATATTACATTAAAATACTACCTTGCTTGTGAACTAGGATATAATAATGTGTTTATACAAGTTGGATCTGACAGTGGAGAATACAACACTGCCAATAGAGCTGACAAGAGCTGAATTAGCCTTGATGTAGAGACAAAACAAGCTGCAAACTTGTATGTCCAAAAGAGACATTCCCGAGTGGTGACATTATGGATGAAAAGGGAAAAACCTTCCAAACACCTTCGAAAGAGGAACTGTTCTTGAACTGGAGGAATGCTAACAACGTCTGGCAGGGAACAAGGCCAACACGAACAACGATAGAGAGGAGGAGGACAACACAGATGAGAATACACAAAAAAGGACGGTTTAGAACAACTCAAGAATGTTTGACCAGAGAGACATGTAAACCCATGTAAATTTGCGATGGTAAAACAGGGGACGGGACCCGGATAAGCAAACTGCTTCTCTCGTCTCCTTTTTCGGCATGTACAAAAAAGAAAAAAAAATGTGAAAAAAAAAAAGTGAATGTAACCATGTCGGAAATAAACTGAATAAATAAATAAAAAATAAAATAACTTCAAAACAGTGAACGGTGATATTTCGTTGCAGAGCTGCTGCGAAAAATGTGTACAATGAATTATGTAATATTCAGAACTGTGACTTTTTGACTTTTAAATGCACCAAAGTAGGAAAATTGTTGCTTTGAGTGTCTGTACATGTTGGTTTTACTTTGTTTTATTCTGTAATGGGAATGGAAAGTGTGCTGCACCTCCACGGCGTAGTTAGAAAAGGCGATGGCCAGTAGGTTACTGGTTGGACAGGCGTCACAGTACTGCACCGTGCTCAGACGGTTGGTCCTGATCTCCAACAGCATCTCTGACGTCTCCACATCAAACACCTGCAGAACAATGGGCAGAGAACAAGTCAGGATTAAATATTCTTAATTTTAGGCATCGTATCATGACAAAAATCTCATTATCCTGTTTAATTTTGAATATTTGGCTTTATTTCAGACAAAGGAAGAATTTTCGTCAACCTTCATTCTCACCCACATTACAATTCAACACAATAATGACTCTATCTTCTTAGAGCGAATGGTAAAGTACGCACCAGGGCAGCGTTCCTGGCTGCACAGATGATGCGTCTGCCGTCTGCCGTCCACGTGCTGCACTTCACCAGAACGTCTTCGTCATGTTCGACCAACACGTCCTTCACACTGATGGTTTTCCACTCGTTAGCGGACGACACCTCAAATAACTGCGTTAGAGTGACACACAACACACAAAGTTAAAAACATTATGTAATTATTATGAAGAATGAGGTTGTATTTCAGCATGTACACACATATATATATTAATATCTATATATATATATATATATATATACTGTATATGCATTACAAATAACATGGACACTGCAACAAATGTAAAGAAGCCTTTGCACAAGAGACAGGGTTGGAGTCAGATATAATTGTAATTGCGTAACTGATTTTTAATTACAATTATGATGTAAAATCATTGGAATTGAAAAAAGTCTGTTTCTGTTGTAATTGCAATTGAGCTCAGATAATTGACTTTGTATTTGTAATAGTCATGAAAAGTCTATAAAAACTGTATATTACAATTTAATTAAATGCAAAACTGAGGAACAATGATACAGTTCTATGGCTTACACATACGTAGGTAACAATTAAAACATGTTTCAAATCAAGTTTTCCCATGACTTAAAGATAATTTTACCATTGGATGGTAGATTATATATTTTTGTGTATTTTACAGCTGATTTAAAACATGGGTCAAAGTCGACCCATTATCATAAGAGATGCTAACAGTAAGCTAACACAAGAGGAAGGTTAGGTTTTATGGAATTATTTATTAATTAAAGGCTCAGTGATTGTGATTCATTTTAATTTAACTTTTGTAATTCAGAACATAATTATAATTGACTTTCAGGGGAAATTTAATAATTGTAATTGGAAAAAATGCTGGTCACCTTTATCTAGGGATGTAACGATTCACTCAACTCCCTATACGATTCGATTCATGATACGATTCTCTCATGATTCATTTTACAAAATGGGACTGTAGACAAATAATGATATTCCTTTATTTTCTTTGGGGAAAAAAAATAGAAAATACTGTACTATTTTTATTTTATTTTTCATTGTCAAAATAATCCTTTGATAAACTATTCAAAACAATGCGATTTAACTGAAAATAAATCTTAAATGAAATAAATAAAGGAATAATACAAATGAAGAAGAAGCCTATTAATTTAAATTCTGGTTCTATAGTAAACAATGCAAAACTGCATAATAGTTCTTTTTCTTTTCAAAAGTGCAACTGAAAATGTATTTTGTGCCTTAACAATTGGACTTTAAAAAAAAAAAAACAGTCTGCACTGTATCTACGTCAGATATTTGTTTGGACCAGCAGAGGGCGCTGGTTTACCATTTATGAACATGTTTAAGAATAGATGGCGGCCAGAAAGAAAGTAGTAGCAGATTCCGCCCGCTGTCTACACTTTTGGATGAGAAGGATAAATATATAGCACCCTCTGCTGTATAAAAAAATTACTGCGATTCAATTTTCAGAGCATCGATTTTAACCATGATACCTATGAATCGATTTTTAACTGCCTTAATCGTTACATCCCTATCATTATCATAATTGAGTTTTAATTTAACATAGATAACTGAAGACATAATTGTAATTGAAGAATGTAATTAACCCCAACCCTGTTTTCCACATATATATATATATATATACTGTATAATGTGACCTAAAGTTAGGTTTGGGGAGGGGGCTTGTGTATATTTCGGTATTGGTTAATTTTGAAAATTTAGTGTTTGCCATATCAGATATCGGCAAAAAGCTAATATTAAACATCTCTACTTCTCAGAGTTTATTTCACAAGTAATACACATCACATTAATAAATAAAATAACATAAATTTGTTAAAATTTAAACATTAGAGCTGAATCCTACATAAGTTAGCTTGTGTCGTCGCTTGAATGTATTTAACTAAGTGATGCAGAGAAAAAATGAAATTTGAATTGTTATTTAAACGATTGACCACCGGTAACAATGTCACTGCTAAAACCATTTTCATCACATAAAATGTGCCTTTCCAACAGAGGAAGTGTCCCTATAGTATCAGGTTTTCTGTCCATCACCTTAACGGTGCCATCGTTGGAAGAGGTGGACAGGTATCCGTCATCAGGAGAGAAGCAGCAGTGGTTGACGGGCTCAAAGTGACCAAACATGGTGTTCTGAGACGACGGTTTGTTCAGGTTCCACAGCTATAGAGAGAAGATGAGAAAACACACAGGGGTTAATATAAAACACAAATGCCCACACCAGGGTTGGGTACCGAAACGTGGTACCAGTATGGCACAGGTTCCGACATAAATGGTGGTAACCAAACCAAAAAAAGAACGAACATTTCGGTGCCCCGCCCCCACCCCCCTGTTGTTGATCGTCAGTGCTGCTACTGATAGCGAGAGGATAAAAGACCACATGGAGTTTACTTAAAAGCCAAACAATGCACTGTGTTCGATAACCTACATGATTTGGAGCCAAGTAATTTAATGCTAGCTAATGGCAAGCTAGCAAAGAACAACATATGACCTATGGCCTATTCTTCAACTCAGTGTGCACTGACTTTCTGTTTAATGTGAAGCTCATAACAAGTCGTGTTTGTAAACAAAATGTTGAACCTAAGCTTCAACACCAGATTTAAAAAGGCCCAGTTTTGCATTTACACAGGAATGCAACAGATTGGCTAGCTTAAGGGTTTACTGCAACCAGTGGCTCAGGAGCCACATGTGGCTCTTTGACTCTTTTGCAATGGCTTCCTATAGCTTTAAAAAAAAATATATATATTGAAATGAAGAGTTTTTTTTTTGTTTTTTTTTTTACAAAGGCTATTAATGATTATTGACAAATAAAATCATGATAACAATATTAATCTCCAGTATTATATAGTTTAATACAATATTGTTTTATTTGATACGATTTAAATGTTTTTGTTTATTTATTACGTTACTTGTATATATATATATATTATTTATGGTAATAATGTGTTCAATTTGAAAATAAAAGGGTATTGTATTTTGAAAAAGTATGCTCGATTTAATTTTTTATTTTTTTTTAATCCTGAGTAGGCACCAGTATCGGATAAAACCCAACCGATACCCAACCCTAACCCACACACGTACACACCTTGACATTCAGGAACTTGTCGTTGGAGCACGTGGCCAGCAGGAGGCGCCGTGTGCTGTTGGTGAACTGGCAGTGGTTGACCTGCTCCTCATGTTCCTCCTCAAAGACCCTCAGCAGCATGGCTCGCTCCACGTTCCACACCTGGAGGACGAAGTGGAAAAGTCAACCTGCTTCACCATTGGTTGAGTTTCTGCTTTGCTGCAAATCTCTCACCTTGACCTTTCTGTCACTGGAGCAGGTCGCCAGGAGTCGATCGTCAGGAGAGAACGCACAGCAGAGCACCTCATCATCATGGGCCTGGATTTCAGTGAGTTTTTCTCCTGAGGTGCTTTTAAAAACCTGAACGCACACAAACAGTCACAGCTGGTAAATACAAGTAAAAATACAGGAGTAACGAGTACATTAACACTCAAGTTGGGTTTTTTTTTTTTACTAAAATGAGTGTCAGACTATTCAGCCAATCACAGGTTGATGTTCAAATATAAACACCTAAGAGTTCAGTGCAGACTTGGCTACTTTATTGTCTGTCAGTGAGTTTCACAATAAATAGCCTTAAAGGACAAATTGAAATGATAAAAATAGACATTGGATGACTTGACATGATGTCTTTAATTTCTCCCAAATGCAGGAAGGCCATAA
This sequence comes from Gouania willdenowi, assembly GCF_900634775.1. Taxonomy (NCBI): domain Eukaryota; kingdom Metazoa; phylum Chordata; class Actinopteri; order Blenniiformes; family Gobiesocidae; genus Gouania; species Gouania willdenowi. The sequence goes on from NC_041049.1 coordinate 7,979,999, forward strand.
GCAAAGCCCATTCTAGCTTTTAAAAAGGCCTATTAGAGCCTCATATCTAACAATGGCCCAAAATGTAACGTTGTTATTAAAAAAAATTTTTAATAATTGATCAATAACGTAACAAGATGCTGAGCCCAAAATGCAAAAATGTTTTTCTGTTATTACATTATGGGGCAGACAAAACATTTTCCCTTAATAGTGTAATAATTTTATTACATTGTAAAGTGACTCAATGATTTATGGATTAAAGGGTTTATTGCTTCAATGTAGAGAGTGGTATACACAGATGCATATGTGTAAATATACAAGTATGTATATATCATTATTATTATTATTATTATTAAAGCCTTTTGGATAACCTTGACATTTTTAGTAACTTTCCTTACCTTCATATATACAGTATATACATTAAGAAAAGTTTTATACATATAGTGTAAAATGCAAACAGTTTCACATTTCAGGTTTTATCTCTAAAAAACGATAACAATTTGAGTTTTGTTATATTTCGGGTCGTTGTCACATATCAGAATCTAACCATATGCAAAATAGTGGTTGGGCCACAGCTTATGTTAGCAGTTGATTTTATTCCTATATCATACATTCATTTTCAGGCATAAACACAGGTAAGCTCATTTTTATTTATTGATTTAACTATGTGTTTTTATTTTATTACTGTAATATGTGCACTTGTATTTAAGTAACAGTCTTTTACTTAATTATTTACCTTTTGGTTTGTTTTTTTCTTTCCTTTCTTTGTTTCGCGTTTCTTCTTCTAACTTGTAATATTTCTCGGGCCTCTGTAAAAACATTATTTCCCCTGGAATTAATAAAGTATTTCTTATTCTGAAGTTTTATTCGCACTCAGATGAGGGAGGACAATCAGCTTTAGCGCCCCCAAGTGGCTCATGGCAGCCTTAGCAATTGCACGGTCTGTATAGCCAGAAAAATTAATCATATGAAACATCAGACCAAGTGAAATATGTTCAAATTTGACACATATGATGTCAGATGTGGTTTTTTTATATTTCTGTTCCTCTGGTTTTGTATATTTTTAGAATAAAAAATGAGAGGTCGACTGATTGGCAATCGGCCGATTTTTTTAATTTATTTTTTATTTAGCACTTTCGAGTAGCCATTAAAAGAAAAAAGAAAACACATTAAAAAAAACATCCATTCGGATTTATGAATAGACAAAAAAAATAATAATTATAATAACTATAATAGCATGTGCATGGGAGAGGTAGAAGCCAATTGGCTTAAAAATAAAAAGCCGATATAATAGAATAAATAAAATATAATAGTGGCTGATCAAATATCCTTATGCTAACCACTTTTCAGGTTACTGTTTGATTGTATATTTTAAAATATTTTGTGAACTTAATTACTAGATATTTTAAGTTAAGAAAGAAGCTTGAAATAGTTTAAACCGACTACTTGCACATTGTATATTGTTGTCGTGCTTAATGCCACTTACTTTTTGTTTTACTTGGTTGTGTACGGGTATATTTAAAGTTCAATAAATGTTAAGAGTTCCAATGATGTATCTAATTAAATTTCTAATATATACATTTATATCATATGAGTGTTTCAATTGTCTTTCATAATCTATGTGTTTTTAAAAAAAGTATATCCGCCACAAATATCGGCTTTAAATATCGGCCATTGGCTGAATTTTTTTCAAATTCGGTATCTGCATCGGTCTTTGAAAATCCCATATCAGTGGACCTCTACTAAAAATGAGTGTTTGAACCTTCAGTGTTTTGCTGGCTCCACAGGAGGCGATCTTGGTCCCATCGTGGGAGAAACAGGCAGAGTAGATGGAGCCCTGATGGGCTTGGATCACCAAACGAGACAAACTCTCAGCACTGCTTTCATTCCTACAAAGACGGCCATAACAGGGACACAGAGTGTTAAAGAAAGCATTTGTTCCAATGTTGTTTGATCTTCAAAGGTTGGTGGCTCTAATTAAAAGGCGTGCGTGCATACATCAGGTCAAAGTAGAGCCCCCCAGCGCTGGCCCGTGTCTCGGCCTGCTGCCGAGCTTGTCTGTAAACCTCAGAGTTGTGCGGCTGCGACAGAGCGAGCTGCACCACGTCAGGGAACGGACGCTGTTCCAGCTGGTGTCCGTTCAGGGACAGAAACTCCTGGAACTGACTGCGAACTTCACTGTTCTGAGAGGAGAGAGTAGACGAGCACGCTGAAGCATTTTATCTGGATGTGGAGTTCAATAAAATATTTTCATTTCACAATTTGGTCTAATAATTAAAAACATTTGTAATCTAACACAATGATAAATATAAAAATATTTGTAAAATACTATAATAATAAAATAATTAAAAACATTTGTACAATAGTGTAATATTAATATAATATAATAATTAAAAACATTTGTAAAATAGTATAATATTAATATAATATAATAATTAAAAACATTTGTAAAATAGTATATTAATATAATAATTAAAAACATTTGTAAAATAGTATAATATTAATATAATAATTAAAAACATTTGTAACATAGTATAATAATAATAATAAACATTTGTAAAATAACACAATATATTATAATAATAATAAAAACCTTTATAAAACAATATAATAAGAAACCTCTGTAAAATAAAAAATAATAATAAAAACCTTTATGAAATAAATGGAATATATAATAATAATAGTAATTATTATTATTATTATTATAAAAAAAAAATATGACCACTACAAATAATTGCGTACTACCACAATAAGGCTTCTAAACAAGTTATTTTCCTTTAGAATCTAATTAATCGACATGATTCTCAAAGGTCTTAATGTTTTTTTTCCTTTTGTCATGAAATGTTTATAGGGACAGTAAAAAAAGAAAGAAAAAAAATCAGACATGTAGGGACTTCTGTTTCAAAATTTCCCAAGTTCCATTTCAGAATTTACCCATTTCATCGTCAGTTTATCCGTTTTTCATAATAAGAGGACTTTACTGGTTATTAAACTCCCCACAATTGTACCAAACATGCTAAATAGGGTTAATGAAGTCAATTAGTGTTATTAATTTTATATTTAGATGCTTCAGATGACTCACGCAAAATTACGCTGCAAGAATGTCCGTTAGCTACAGTTAGCTTTAAGGGAAAAATAACATAGAAATGCATGTGATGGTCTGAAAACATGTACATTTCTATTTCATTTGGCACAAACTCCAGTCGTGATTACAGTGCTCGAGATTTTGAATGAGATTGTGAGCAAAATTTAAAATATTTGTTCATTTAGTACACATGGTAGAAATTCAGTCACCAGTTTTCTGGGAAAAGATTATCAGTATAAATTATGCACTTGAGGTAATTCCATGTCATATTGAGGCCAGGAAGAAAAAAAACAGACGTCTTTTCAGAACATGGATTCTGCATTTTTTTTTGCAATCGCATGAAACCGGAGCCCCTGAACATGCAGCACACTTAAGCAGCGTGACGCCCTCTGACCTCCTTGTCCAGAATGGATCCAAACTCCACGTAGTCATTGATGAGGTGAGCCGGACCCATGATCTGAGACTTAGTGCTGACCCAGTCCAGAGAAAACATGTGGCTGTAGAGCTCCTGTATAGATAGAAACAACAAAACACACAACATAACCTGTGGCTGATCATCACTGATAATAGTAGAGAATGTTTAAGTTATCTTTTAATCAAAACTGATGTATTTAAGTGATTAAATGAACTCTACAATGCAATCTTTGCAATCTTGAATCAAAAATGTTTGAAACTGTGTGTTTATGATTCATTTTTGGACTTTGAACCTTTTGTTACACACATTTACACAAAGCAGCTTACTGATTGGCTGTGGGAGGTCACATGGTATTTTACTTGTTGTGAATGTGCAGCTATACCTGAGTCAGGTTGGCTTTGGCCATGTGGAAAGTCAAAAACCGAATCCAATAAAGACACTCCTCTTCTCCGGAGGTGGGATGTCTGTCCCCGTAGTGCTGCTGGTACTGACGCACCACCTTAGCATGAAGGCACTGCATGGAGACCAACAATACACAAAGAGCGAAACTAAGGGGGTTTCAAATCGTTTACATTATTTATTGTTAGGCTTATCTTGCTAGACCTCGAGTTGAGTTCGGTTCTGCTCCACCAGGAAGTCCAGCTGCAGGTCGTGCAGGTAGTACAGGTAGGGCTTAGTGTTGGAGTCCACGAAAAGCAGGGACTTGTTGACGAACTCGTGAAGGATGTCCTCCACCTCCTCCTCCTCCAGATCCCACAGAACACACAGCACCTGGAAGCAGAGCCAATAAATACCCTGATGTGTTCCAACAGCAGGACACAGTTAGAAAACACTAGCAGAGAAACAGCATGTTTTACAGCACAATAACCACTTAGAGCAGGGGTTCTCAAACTGAAAATATTTTCTCAACAATCTGAGCCAATGCTTGCTTGTTTTTACCCTTTTTCTGCAACTACACCAAACCTGCCATATTTGACCTATTTTCTTCACTTTTTTTGCTCCACTTATAAACCCTTTTCACCACTTTTCCCACGTAATGTCGCATATGTTGACCCATTATTGCCACTTTTAACCTCTTTTCACCATTTTTCATTCTTATTTTTGCCATCTTAACCACATTCACATTTTGTCATGTCCATTATTTGCCAGTTTAAACTAAATGTTCCTACTTTTTTAAAATACATTACCCCAATCCACCACTTTTAAGCCAATATTGACACTTTGAACCTTTTTTTAAACCACTTTTTCTGTCTGTTTTTGGTCACTCTAATGTGCAACTTTTAACAAATTTCTGTGGTTTTTAAAATCCCATTTCACCACCATTCCTACCAGGTTTTGGTCACTTTTAACCCATTTAATTTTTTAATTAAGATGACTATATTCTATGGCTCAAATAATACAAAACCTCCTGAATAACAGTGGATATTATTCAGATCAATAAATAAATAAATGTGGTTATCACAGATTCATAGAACAATGGACCATCATGTTGCTGATTTTATGGATGGGCCCCCAAAAGCTCTCCCCTTTATTCCCCCTTATAGATGACATTGTCTCCACATGACTGTTCTTTAATGTTCATGTCTTTTTGTGTTTTATTTTGGCGATCGCGTTGTGGAAAAGGTTGAGAACCACTGACTTGAAGTAATATCTGTGGTTGAAGTCCAAACCTGAGCAGGGATCTTGATGTCCTTCTCCAACACCGTCAGGTCTCTGTAGAGTTCTTGATGTTCCTCAGGGAGAACCTCGATGCTGGCAGCCATGGCCTGATCCAGAGCATCGTAGTCGTAGGACGACGACTTCCTGATGCGTTTGAACTGCTTCTGCTGCAGCTGACGGAGGTAGTAGCTCCATCGGTCGGGCTTCTCTTTGAGCAGAGCTCCGATCAGCGACACCACCAGAGGGGAACCTAACAGACAGAGAAGTGAGAATAGCAGACAAACTTCAATATAAGAAGTGTTGGTTAGGACAGCTTACCAACCTTTACATTCTCTAACTATGCTGCGAGCCTCCTCTGGTAGAGTGCGGGGCCTGGTTCTGGTGTATAGACCCAGAATCTCCAAACTCTTGTCTTCATCCAGGCCACTTTCCACTCCCACCTCGTACTTTGCTCCTGCATCAGGAAATAGAAAAGGCACAGCTGAGCTGATCAGAGACGCTCTAACTTTTCCTGAACATCACGCTAGTGAGGACACAGACACCGTACAGACACGCACCGCTGACAGAGTCCGTAACGCTTCGATTCCTCGTGGTCAGAAGGATGCGACAGTGGATGTCGAAGGCTTTCAGCACGGTGCTGTCCCAGATATCATCCAGGATCAGCAACGATCTGAAAAAAACAAATAAACAAAAGCTGGAACTGTAGTCCACTCCCATACAGTATATAGACATGGGCAACTGGCAGCTCGTGGGCCACATGCAGCCCTTATTCTAATTTTGTGTGGCCCTCATAACAAATACACAAAAAGGCTTAAAAAATGCACAAAATTACAAAAATGCACGTAAGGACGTCAAAATTATGCAAAATTAGTCATAGAACACACTAAACAACAAATAAATCACACTAAATGACAGAAAAGACAGCAAAAACCACAAAATGACTGAAAAAATGACTCAGAAAACACACTAAACTACAGCAAAAATACACAAAATTACATCAAAAACATACAAAATAACTCCAAAAACACACAAACCACACAACATGACAAAAATACACATAGGGGCATCAAAAATATATAAACTTGCTCAAAGAACACTTAAAATGACAGAAAGACACACAAAAGGTAATCAAAAACACATAAAATGACCAAAAAAATACACAAAAGGACAACTAAAACACACAAATGTCAACAAAAATAGACAAAACCCTTTGCTCTTTCATGAATTAATATTTAGAATTGTCATTATTTGAAATGCTGACATGAAATCTGATCATGTTGATGTAAATGTATTAAATCTGTATGATTTTACCTCAATAATTAAGTTTCAAACATTATTCAGTTTTTCATTATGATTCATGTTGCTTCTAAAGGCTCCTGGTATATGTTTTTTGTGGTTCACAGAATACTGAGAGCAGTCACCTCGGGTATCGGCGTAACATGAGGAAGCGCAGGCGCTCCTTGGCCTCGTCCAGGGAGTTGGGGGGGCGGTGGAGGGACTGGGAATCCAGGCTCTGCTCCAGGCGGAAACACAGCGTCTGGATCTTTACCAGCAGGTCGGGTTTGTCCAGCTGACCAATGGAAAGCCAGTGGATCCCTCCAGGAAAACAGTCTGAGGAGAGAGAGGCCAGATGAGTGGGCTGTGTGGGGCTGATTGAAGGATATGATGTTTGAAACTCTTCTCTTATTCATGGGGAAACTCTTCCCAAAGGTTTTAACTCAAAAATGTGTTATTTAATTAAAAAGAAGCTAAAGTGATTAATTGATCTTCTCTCATTTCTTCTGAATGAAGGTGACACTCCCTGTCACCAATATTTTCCCCAATATACTGTGGATAAGTCTCCAGTTCATCACAATTATAATGTTATGACTATATAACAACATCATGTAGTAGGGAAGACACGGAAGCCTAAGAAAAACGTCATCCCTGGTCAGAAAAAATATGAAATGTTGCTCAAATTTAAGCTGATTAAAGGATCATTACTTACATTAATTCAACTAAAAATCCTCAGAGTTATTTTTGGTATAAGACTATAATGTCTATAGCAGTGGTGTCAAACTCATTTTAGTTCAGGGGCCAAATATTGAGCAGTTTGATCTCAAGATGGCCACAGGTTTTATGTGAAAAAAATAATAATAATAATTTTAACTGAGGCTCAATAAAGTTTGCACTCTTACGTATACATAAAAACACAAAATATGTACGAAACCAACAATATCAAAGCAATAGGTGACAGACATCAGTCCCAACATGTTCTTTGCTTTAAATCTTCTAGATTTGTGACCAATTTCTAAGGAAAATGTTATTATGTAATAATTTGGGGAAAATTAAAAGATTATGTAAGACAACAGTTTAAAAATGACTGCCATTATCAGCCCCTGCAAATATAGTTGAGTTTCATTTACACAATGATTCATGTTTTTTCTGTTATTTTTACTTTTTTCCTGCGGGCCGAATTGGAAATTGTTTCCCAACCAGGGGTACGCGTACCCCTAGGGGTACGTGAGCACATTACAGGGGGTACGTGGAAAAATTAAGAATTTATTTCCAAGATAATAAAAAATATTCTCAGTCATGTTACGGTGAAATTTACAGTTACCTCGTCTTTGACTTGAAAACACACTCTGTGGTGATAAATGATGAAGACCAGAAAGGAGAGATGATGAAGTAATAAAAAATGATTTAATCTAAGCTAAATAAAAAGGTACAAAGCGGGATAGACAAAGAAGTGGTCTCCTCTGGCCAGAGGAGAGGCGCGAAGAAGGGACCAAATGTTCCTTTCACACACACTGTCCCACCTCCCCCCTTCCACAGACAGCAAAGAAGAGACCAGGGGGGGAAGGTCAGTCTGCCGGAGGTGACACCTCCGATGTCGGGGTGGGTTTGGACGTGCTCTGGCCTTGGAGATTAAACTGAGGCCAACTGACATTCCTTTAGAGAAGCTGTATCATGGGAGTATGGGTCCACTGACTTTGCAGGAAGAGGAAAAGACATCAGACAGGAGTGGAAAGTTACAAATTGGGGTGTTAAGTTGAATGAGATCAAAAAGCAAATATATGAGTATACATAATTAATCAATTTTGCCACCACGGTCATTTCATAAGTCCGTCAATAAAATGGTACGTGTGCGCAATAACTTGTTTTTAAAGTTTAAATGTCTGTTTAAAGGGGACGTATTCAAAAACTTATATATAACACAGGCAGGTTAATTATTTGTTCTGTATAATATAATCATAATATATTGGTATTAATAATACAAACATTTACTATAATATTATTTCTTATGTGTATCATTTTTATTGCCTTGAAGGCAACATAATTTTATGTTTAATTGAGTTAAATAAGAAGATAATGCCTGAATATTAACTGTTCAATTTAAGAAGATGAAATAAAATGACTTGCTTTAAATATTCAGTTGTGTTACTTTTGGAGAGTCATGAACACGTATGAGTGAGGGGGTACTCATAGTATGACAAAAAGGCTCAAGGGGTACACAAGACAAGAAAGGTTGGGAACCACTGCTCTAAAGGGCCAAATTTGGCCCCCAGGCCTTGAGTTTGACACACGTGGTCTATAGAGTGCATCCTAATGATGGCTCTGTTGAACGGGGTTAACCATGTTGGTTAAATATGGTCTGTACCTTCGATGAGTCCGTGGTGTCTGACGGCCTCAGCAGCCAGCACAGACTTGCCCGATCCGGCCATCCCAAAGACGGTGACCCAGCCGGGGTTTTTCTGCAGGCGATAAAGTTTCTCCCTGACCCGGTTCACCAGCTCTGGCCTGCTGACGAACACCACTGGCCTCTGAGGGACTCCGCCTTCACTCAGCATTGCCTGGACTGGTGGACAAGACACAAGCAGGGAGACAAACGTTGGAGTGTCAAACTCATTGTAGTTCAAGGGACAAATGTGGACCAGTTTGATCACATGTGAGCTGCAGGTTTTAGGAGAGAAAAGTAACAATTTCAACATTAATGTGCCTAAGTTTACACTTCCAGTTATAAATTAGAAAAAAGTATGGAAGGCATCAACAATATCTACACTAGAAGTGACAAATTCTTAATTATCTTTTGATTTTTTCACCATTTTTTATTTAATTTGGGGAGATTTTGAGGAATAATTTGAAAAAGTCCCATGGATTTTGGAAAAACTTAGAGTTCTTTCAACAACAACTTACAACTGAAGTATTTGGTAATTTACACAAAGATTCATGTTTTTACTGTCGTTTTCACTTTCTCCTGCGGGCCTAATCAGATGCTCTGTAGGGCCATATTTGGACCCCGGGCCTTGAGTTTGACACATGTGGTTTGAACTGTCAGCACGGACAGGAAAACCAGAGGGAAAAAGGCCCATTTTGAAGTAGAATTTTAAGCAGAAGCTTCACACTAGAGCTGCACAATGAATCAATTTTTAATCGTGATCACGATGTTAATTAATTAACCTGATCGTCAGCCATATTTATATTTATAAAACGGGCTCTGCACTTTGTAATAATGTATTTATTCAGGTAGCCTTTGGTGCTTTTTTTTTAAATTATTGGGTTAATTTAAAAAACATATTTTTTCGTATAATTCCATTTTAAAAGCTACATTTTGCACTCTAAACTGTACACATATTGTTTGTTTAAAAGTAGTGAAATAAAAACTAATATTTTTTCCGAACATGAAAATAATTGTGATTACAATATTGTTCAAAAATAATCACCGTATGATGTGGGACCATCACTTGGACTTTTGTCTCCTTCACATGGGGGGCGTGGCAGGTGACCATGGAGCAGATTAGCCAGGTCATCATAAGCCTCCTTGACCAGAGCGTTGTAGAAAGAGACGTAGGCCTGGTTGTCCTTCTTTAACAGCAGCTCCAGCAGAGACACAGCCTGATCCTTCCTCGTGGGCTTGTCAGAGATCATCAACCAGATGAGGACAATGTTTTTTCATGTAAAATGTAGTCATGAAGCCAGTGTATGACGCATACCTGCTTCCTGATCCTCTCCTCCTCATCCACAGTCACCACGCCATCACTGATCATGTGGTCCATCAGGTAGCCAGGCTTTATGTCCTGTTCCAGTCTGTGGCGATGGCGCAGCAGGCTGCTCCGTGCTCCTTCCTCCAGAACCATCTCTGCACAGCTGGGCCACCATGCAGGGCCTGGGACCATGAACACAGTCAGAGGAGAAGCAATACTAAACATTACAGTATTATGTAAAAAATAGCTTCATTGTTAATAACTGCATTAGTTCTAAAAAAAAAACAAAAAAAAAAAAAAAAAAGCAGGTGAAACTTGTGTTTCAGCTTGAAATAATCACACTTCTAATCTTTAATTTAGTGTTTTTCAACCTTGGGGTTGTGACCCCTTTTTGGGTCACCTGAAATTAAAATGTCTGGTAATTAACTCATTCACCACATACAGACCCTTTGATTGCTTGGAAACATTGTGATATATTTTGTTGGGCGTCCGAACTCTCTTTAAGCTCAGGAAAAGAGGCTCAATGCTTCCTTTATTACCTCCTTTAGCCTAGGAAACATTGATGCATCCTTCACCAAAGGAAACGAGATAATGCTGACCCACAATTCCTTGCGGCGACAACATTTAAAGGGAAACGCACATCCGAGCATTTACGGAAACTCACGATGACCGATAAGTAACGGAGATCATGTAAGTTACTAATGCAATAATAGGTCTTGATCAACTTTAAATAAATAATCTAAAACCCATATAATATTATATGTAAGACATATTATCAGATTATAACTGACATAAAACAGATACTCTGTGCTTCAAGAATAAGAAATCAGAGACACTTTTATCCACATTATGTTTTATTCAACATAATTCATATTTGTGAGTGGAATTTGAGTGTGAGCAACCATTCTCAATTTATTTTAGTTTCACTTTTGTTCCTCGTGGTAACGTCTTTTCCTTTGATTTACATTCAAACTGTGTGATTTTTTTAGATTATATCAGGGGAAAGTGTTATAAATGTGCTTTTAGTCCATTTTCAGAAATGTTTTTTCACCACGGCAGACGTCACTAACCTTTGCAGCGTCACATTATTATGTCACCTAGTTGAAGTGCGTCTGATTGTCAAAGCAAACATAATGGCCTTTTCCTAACTCCTCTCCAAACACCTTACCTTAACCCTGTGACATCATCCACGAGGTTATAGAAAAGTGGATAGGAAAGGTGATAGGAGGGACTAATCGAACGCAGCCCCAGTTTTAAAAAAGTGCAAAATATGGTGCAAAATAATGTGTTTTGTTAGAAATAGATCTTCTAGTAAAGACATTTCAAAGGTTTTAGGCCACATTTGTAAAAAGAGTGGAGGATACCTTTAAGAGTTTTGAGAACTGGGCAACAGTAGAAAGGGCCTACATTGCCATTATTTATTTTGTATTTGTTAAAAGCATGTGAGTTTAGCAGTTAAGTTGATCTTAACTTGAATGTGATTTTTCCTTTTGCACACAAACAATTTATTAAAAAATCTAATAGAAGGGTCTACTTGAATACCCACACTGGGGTCATTTTATGCATCAAAGGCTCTACTTTAACATTTATACAGTGACTTAAAGGGGAAAAAAATCACAATATTGAGATAAACAGTATATCGTGCATTACAATATAGCCTAAAAATACCAAGATATTGGTTACATGCCATATTGTGCAGCCCTACGTGTAACTTTGTAAACTGGCTTAGTTCTTTAGAGACTTTAGTTTGCCAATTATGATTATTTTCCACCATATGCACCGTCCTAATAAATTAATTTGTTGATTTATTGATTCTGTTATCTTCCTCAAAGAGGCGTCAGTGAGGTGAAGGGTTAGACAACCTGTGTCAAACTCAAGTCCAGGGGGCCAAATCCGGCCCTTAAAAGCATCTAAATTGGCCCACAGGAGACAGTAAAAATGACAGAAAACACATGCATCATTGTGTAAATTATTCAGTAATAATTCAGCTGTAAATATCCCAGCCCCTCCAAACACACATGGATATAAATGTATACATTTCCCCCGTTTATATCACATGATGATCTCAAATCGATGGAATTTTTTTTTTTTTGTTTTTCATCAAAATCCTGCTAATTATTCTACTAATTTAAATAAAATTGTTCATAATATCAAGGTAATGCAAGTGAATTTAAGTTTAAAGTAACTTAATGCTTGGATATTGTCAGTCTCTTGTAAAATTTTTATGTAATTTATACCAGGAAGTGCAAACTAGGGCACATTAGTGTTTAAATTACAGTTTTACCTGTCTAAAATCTGAACTAAACTTAGTTTGACACCCCTGGGTTAGACATTAGTATTAATCAAACAGTGTAAATTACCATAAGCTTCTTTCTATCAATGACTGTTAATAAAAACACACAAATACTCTGTTCAGATACATTATTATTAAGTCATTTTAAGCTACTTCAGCCTCACTGACACTTGGTTTCAATCTCACACCTGTCCAGACAAGTTCCCTCACTCATAGGAAATGAAACAAAGAAAGTAACCAACAGCAGATACTTACAAATGTCTCCTTTTGTACAACGAAGACGGTTTGAATTGTAAAGTGTGCCGCTGTAGAGTGAAGTCACTTTGTCAGGGATTCAATGAGTTACAGCTCATTAAATTCGTTGGTAATGTGTTAATACAACACACCCAGCGTTCAGCTGTAAGAGCTGCTTCCTGATTCCTGACAAAAACAACTTCCCCCGGCAGGAGGCAGCCAATGGCGTGACAGGATTAACACCACGTGATACATGAGCTCATCAAATAAGCGAAACAGTAACCGGGCAAACCATGCTGCATTCATGGACCATTCAGCGATCGAACATTTAAGCATTTGAAGAATTCAACAGTTTATTTTGTTCTTAATGGTTTTCAAAAATGCATTTTTATACAAATACATGCATAACATATTGCATTTAAGTATTGTGATTATTTAAGTCGTACTTGATAAAGCTCTAGTCATGTCCACATGTAGAAAACATGTCGTTACCTCTTTATTAGTTTTTTTTAAAATTTTTTTTAAATAGGCTAAGTAAATGATCTCCTGTGTAGTGATGTTCAGCTGCTGACATTATATGGAAACAATTTAATTACAGAATAATGCAAACATTTGAAATGAAAACATACTGATATTTGGTAAAATACTCAACTTTGATTAATATTAAACTATTCCGAAGCCGCACGTAAAGGCAACCCAGCCGCATGCTGTAAACAGGAGAGAACATGTTGTTGTTTTTTTCAGTGACCTGAAGATGCTCTGATAATAAGGGTCATTGAGTCCACTTTTTATTACTTTTCTGGGTGATTTTATTTAAACACTGTTTTCTCTCTTTGTATATTAGTTAATTTAAGTTTAAAGCCCAATTATAATTATTATTCTAGGTAGAAAACATAGACCCTGTACATTCAAATTCCTTCCATTAAAGTAATTGTCAATTTCTGGACACAATTTTGTATTATTTAAAAATGACTAGATATTGATGTTTCTATTTTGATAGAGGATTTGAGGACGTGTGTGTAAATTCACCCTTCAACCATATGCTAGCTATTATATCATAACCACTCAATGGTTAGGTGAATAAGAAAAAAAATATTTAAAAAAAAAAAAAAAATGTTTTTTAAATATTTTGTTTGTTTTGGATAACTATTTGTAATATTGCTTTTTATTTTTTCAGTTTTAATATTTAATTTCAAAATACTGTTTTTTTAGACTTACAACAGTTTTATATTTGTGTTCTAACATTTATTTAGATATTTGTTTCGTAAAATTACATTATTGACTCTTTTCAGCAAAGGTCTCATGTTCAAATCCTGCTTTACACATTTTCGGTTGACGACATATACATTTTGTATTTTTCAAAAAAGAAATTAATAAAAATTTAAAGGATGTGGCATTGTTAGTAATTCAACGTGTTAATGCCAGGAGGTGTCATTCATTTGTTTTCTTGTTTAATTCAAGACTATTGAAACAAATTTATTTCTCCTCCACATTGGAAAAAAAAGAAGAAAAAGATAGAAAAAATATTAACATCTGCCCCCTCCATGAAACAATAATTACACAAAGTCAAACTGCAAAACTCATTTGAAACCACCTAATAAGCCATAATAATTATAACAGTATATTCACTTACCTGTCAGTGGTCCTAATATCATGGCTGACAGTAGGGCTGGGCGACATGGAACAAAACTAATATCTCAATATTTTTTCTCAAAATGGCAATATATGATATAAATCTGGATATTTTTAACTCAATATAGCCTTACCAGGAAGACAATTCTGGGTTAAAAATGTGCTGATGGAAAATTCCACACAGGAACTTTAATTAACTAACAGCTGCACAATATGTGCCATTTATGGCTTTTTCTCCTCTAAGGGACAGCACGTGTGAGTGAGTTCTGTAGCGTGGCTTGTTCAGTGGAAGGTCTGAATCAGGACGTACTCAGAAATTCATCAAACTGCGCTTTACTTGCTGTTCTGCAAAGTAATGAAAACAGCGACTCCTAAAATACAAAATATATATATACATATATTTATATCTCAGAAATATGGAAAAATTGTAAATGACACTGGATAACTGTACTCTACAAATAATATTAAATACTTGTACGATGTGATTTGTACTGTGTGATTGTATAAATCAAAGTAAAAAAAAAAATATATATATATATATACACACACACACCTCGATATAGGCAATATTGTCATTTTTTTCCTCGCCAATAAAGAAAACTCGATATATTGCCCAGCCCTAACAAAAGCCACACATGCAGCAGACATTTTTTTTTTATTTATTTATGTTTTATTATAACTGTAGTAAAGAAAAACAACTCCCCCCACATCATTATGTAAACTTTTGTACAAACTACTTTGCTTTTCAATGTGCATACATAGGTCCGCTGGAAACTTTGGACAGATCATTTCTTTTGACATTAGCACCTTTCATTTCCCACCATGCATTATGAACCAAAAAACAATGCAACGACTGAAGAAAACACAACATTATGTAACAAATGCTTCAACAAATAAAAAGTACTAAACCTTACACAAAACAACTAATGCACAACTGGTTTTACAAGTTTTGGGGAATCAAATTCAAATGTAGTCATTTACAAAAAAACAGCACAGGTACAACAACCAAAATAAAACCAAAAACACAGTCAATGAAGAGCTGAACAAAGGGCTCGCTTGTGCCTTGCATCAATTTTTCAAGTGTGGCATTTTCTAACGACGCATTTGTTCGTTACGTATCCGTTTACTGCATAATTGGATAAATGACTTGTTAAATGTCTGAAAAAGGAAATAAGCTGCTACTCTACAAGTAAAAGATATAAACAGTCATGTTCCAAGATACAATAGTGATCGACTGGTTTAAAAATAATGAACAAAACATAATATCTTTCCGTCACGAGCTTCAGTGTTTGCAATGTTCGTCTTTTTGTTTGTTTTTTCTACCAGAACTGGTATTTATCATAAACACACACACAAACGTGCACACACACACACACACGCACACACATCTTTACACACAATCCTGGGAGGGGCTCTGAGGAGGAATGGGTGTGGGTAAGCTGCCGTTGAACATCAGCGTCTTCATGATGTTGGCGTAAAAAGGTCCATAGACGGACCTGTTGTAGTTAACCAGGGTGGTGAATTTGGATCCCAATGTTACCAGTTCAGGTTTAATGGATGTCAATCCAGCTGGGGTCTGTTCAAGTCTAGCCTGGGGTTTGGGGTCTGTGAGGACGGCCCGGAAAAAGTGGTGCACGCGGTCCTCTGCAGAGAAAAGATGGAGGGTGAGGTGAGGACAGGGAACTCTAAAACTGTTAGATACAGTATGTCAACATTACTCGATGTATTTACAACCTAAATAGAAACTAATAATACAAATTCCTCTGGTTGCAAAAGAATTAGAACAAAGCCAACATTTTTATACCTTAAAATACAGTGATTCCCAACCTTTTTGTTGTTGTGACCCCATTTTACTGTATATTGCACACTTCTGGTGACTCAAGACTTTTTTTTCTCTAAAACAGACATGAGTAACTGGCAGCCCCGGGGCCACATGTGGCCCTCGGTCTAATTTTGTGTGGCTCCCAAAACAAATCCCCAAAAACTGTACTTCAAGAACTTGAAAGGAATATAAAGCCCAACATAATACACAAAATAACTCCCAAAAACATGCAAATCAACAGCAAAATGCAACAAGTACAGAAAAAAAACACATAAAATGACTCATTAAACAACAAATGACAACAAAGACAGACACAACAACCACTTAAGCAAAAAAAGTACGCAAAAAATAACAAATTACAGAATGGCTCCAAAGACACACAAAACTCAACAAAATTGCACAAAATGACAGGAAAATAGAGAAAGAACAACAGAAATACAGAAAGTGACCCCAAAAATTCATAAATTGACAACAAAAATGCAGAAAATTACACCAAGAACACAAAAAAAAAATAACAAAAACACACATAATGACTCCAAAATACACAAAATTGCTAAAAACTAACAAAACAACAACACCACAAAGACAAAACCCTTTCTCACCTTGTGTTAATTCTCAGATTGATCATTATTCTAAATGCTGACATAACAGTTTATAATGTGGTCCTTAGATCAGACACAATCACATTTTTGTGGCCTACGCTGTGATAGAGTTGAACATCCCTGCATTAATACAGAGTTGTCAGCGTTTGTGTACAAAGTGACAAGATGCACCAGCTCAGATATTTTTATACTGCATTTTATTTTAACTACATATATATTTGAGAAAGTACAGAACACAGTTGTTTGAGATTGTGTGTTTTAATGTGAAACAGTATAATATTTATTTAAACTCTTTCAGCTTTCTGCCTATTACTGCACTGTATATGCATTTCTGTGATATTATGTATTTTTTTTTTTTTTTTTAATTGTGCAAAATAGATAAATGAAAAAACTCATAAATATAATTTTAAATTATTAGATGAACTTATTAGAGACTGCCTGGCGTCTAATAAGTTCCCAAGAAGCCTATGAGTCTTACCAACGAGGGTGCAGATGGGGTTGTCCCTTTGTGAAATGCCACAGATCTGTCCTTTGAGTGTAGCCTGCAGTGCTGGGCTCAGTGCTGGGTATCCTCTCTCTATTAAAGACTTGTTGAGCTCACAGCAAATCTGAGCACTGATGCCCTCCAGCGCCTCATTAAGGTTAAAGTCCCTGAGAACACAAAGAGAGAGAAGGTAGGTGAGGTTTAATCCTGTTACCTACTGGGGAGAAACTTAAAACCACACCAGGTTGAGTGTTTAACGAGTAGATTTTAAAAATCAACTGACGGCCTGTGCATGCCATCCAGCAACACGCTGATCATCCGCTTGAGTCGCTCGGACAGGGAGGGCAGGCCTTGGATGGGCCCCCCTACGGTGCTGTAGATGATCAGCAGCACCTCACACACGGCCTGACTCTGCTGGAGCTGCCACTGGATCTCCTGAACTCGCCCTTCATCTGTGATCCAGGTCTGAGGAAGAAGCATTTCAAAATAAAATACACAAACTGATCTAGCTTATCAAAGAGATCCTCCACTGTTTTTACAAATCTGGCCTAAAATCTTTGAAATGCACTTATTAGAAAATCTATGCCTAACAAAACACATTATTTTTGCACCATATTTGTTATATTAACTTTTAAAAATGGCTTCACTTTACCGTCTTCGACCGTGTGCTCCGCCATCTTGAAATCACATGATTGATGACGTCACACCCATTGTTTCTTATTGGAGTGAAACATTCATTCTGCTTTTTAGATTATTATTTAATAAGCTTTTTTGGACAAAATTCCAATTTGTGCCTTTGGTTGCTTTAAATAATCAAGAAAAGTTAAAGATGTCGATGTAAACCTCTTTCGTTTTACGGAAAGAGAATAAAAACAGTTGCAACCCAAAAAAAATCTGTGACCGCAGGGGGCGACTCTGTGGTTTTGTAGTAGACAATGAAGCAGAGAAGAAGAGCTCTCCTAAGGGACCTTTACTCTCCCATAAACAGTGCGCTGACACGCTCTGGTGGCCTGAAGTTAGAGAGTAAATCACTGACTGTTGAAGGGTCTAAGACGGTAAAGCAGTGTTTTTTTAAAAGTTAATATAACAAATATGGTGCAAAATAATGTGTTTCGTTAGACAAATCTTATCATAAGTACATTCAAAGGTTTTGGGCCACATTTGTAAGTCAGCATTTTCCATACGGTTACCTCAGGCAGTGGACCCTTGGAGTAATCCCATGTGAGGATGTTGAGGAAGGCCATATTAAGGACCTGGAACGGCGTCGGCATCTCCCGCTGTCCTTTTCCACTTTGCTCCATGTTGGCATTTATTGAAGTCAGCTCGTCCAAAGCTGATCTAATCCACAGAGTTGTGCGATCCAAAGCATCTGAGAGTGATGGGAAGGAAGGCCACGATGATTAAGATCAAGCAAAGCATGAATCTAAGGTGTAAGGTGAACATTTGAGGACATCCTTAGGTCTCAAAATGATGTAAAAATAAAAGTCATCAGACTAAACGGTCTCAAATAAAACTGCATCGTGCCGTAAAACACGACACGTTGCATTTTAAAGGAACCGGAAATATACATGACGTCATCAATATGTACTGCTTCAGATACGAAAGTAAGTTGAAAGCTGCTTTATATTTATTTATTTATTCCAACAATGTGTTAATATATCTTAACCTTCCAAAAATAAAAGGAAAAAAACACTTTTTATTAAACTTACTTCTTTATGTATACTTCCAGTTCCTTCAAAATACGCCATGTCGTTCTTTTTTCATTGGGTTTCCATGGTGACATATTCTTCTCAAGGTACATACAATCCATTTTTGTTAATATTCACATCCAAGAAAAGAAAATCACATACACTATATACACCACCCAACACACACACAAAACATATATATATATACACAAATAAAGTAATAATAATAATACAATTAAACAACACACACACAGTAGCAAAACAACTAAATTATATCAGACAAATTGGTAAACAAAAGATAAAGTAAAACCAATGGAAATACACAGAAATAATAAGGAGTCTGTTCACTTTTATTTTGAAGCCTGAGGTCGTGTCATCTGACAGATGTTTTGCTAAGACGTGAGTCTGTTTGGTCTGATAACTCACTCTGAGACCTGAGGATGTCCTCAAAAGTACAGCGTAAATAGAAAACAGTAATAAACTCACTTGGTACTTTATCGAGGATGCTCTGAAACTTTTCCCTCTCGTACTCGACACCATGCCGCTGCATCAAATGTCTCAAGTAACGAATGGACCAGTTGAGCATGTCCAAGTTCATCAGATCCAGTACACGAAATATTTCCCTAAAACACAAAACCAGGGACTTTTATTAAAAAAAAAAAACACTAATATGTCATAATATCTGTTTCCGTATTCTAAGTTAGTTACCTGAAGAGAATCACTATGTTGTCAGTGTTCTCTCGTAGCTTCTTGATTTCCTCGTCCCTCATTGGCGTGCACATCTTTCCCATCGTAGTTATGATGTAGGAGGCCAAGCCCTGCATGTCCACAGCATCGTTTTCAGCCTGTTGACGAATCAGGTCCATGTCCAGGACCTCGGTGATCTGAGTCCGCGTCTGATTAGCGCCCGGATTCAGGAACGACAGCAAGATCTGTTCATCACATGAGAAACATATTTTTAAGAATGGGTTTGTATTTTTCAACCTGAAACGTTCATTTATGTGGCATTTCTACATGAATTCTCCAAGACAGAGGCTGACCTCCACCTATCCTAAACCTTCAAAATAAAATGATTATTAACATAACTCAATTAAAAAACAAACAAAAGAACAAATAGGGCTTTTTCAATTACTTAAAATGACAAATAACAAAGAAGTTTAAAAAAAAAAAGATACATTCATCACAGTTTTGCTGTAAATCATAGACAGATTCCCACACGTCTTAAACCTGATGATGATTTTCAATATATTTCAACAAAAAAAACAAATAAATCAAATGGATCTTGATCAATTACTTTAAAACCTATTACAAAAATTGCAATTCATTATATAAGCTAGTTTTAAAATATACACATTTATCACAAAAAATTCTGCTGTACCTTTGTCAAATTGAAACATTATATTACATAAATTAATTAATTCATCAAGTCAGAAAGATATTTTAAAAAATGTCATTTGTTTGACACTTTTGTTTATTTATGTTGTTTTTTTTAGGACTGAATCCACATGTCATAAACCTTGAAAATAAAATGATTAACATAATTTCATTTTTAAAACAAAAGAACAAATAGGACGTGCTCAATTACTTTAAAATAAAGTATAAAGTACAAAAGATAGATTTTACAGTATTATCGTCAGACAAGTTTTGCTGTATCCCTCACTTCTTAAACCTTCAAAGTAAAATTATTTTTATTATATTTCAATTGAAAAAAAAAAAAAGATTACATGGATCTCGATCAATTAGTTTAAAACATATTACAAAATAAATTGCAATTTATTACATAGAGGTTTCAAAATGGATTTTATATCACAAAAAAATTATGCTGTATCTTTTTTAATAATTCCAGCAAGTTCATGTTCATGTCTTTTTTTTAAAATAATATATTAAGGTTACTTTTTAGAAAATTTACATTAAAATTGACTTTGATTTTCTGATAAAGTTTAGGAGATCAAAGTGAATTTCAAAGTAAATTTATTGAAGAATGTTGTCTGAATAAATGAAACCTTAGCATATTAGCATTTTTTTTTAATAAATGAAAAATGGGAAGATTTCCATCAAACCATTTTCTGACCCGCTTGTTCCTTTTGGGAAGATTTTATTATTAGTAAAAAAAAGTGAACATGTACAGGCTCTGTGCTGACCTCTCTGATCTCCTCCAATAATTTGATGGCGTGTTCATATACAGGAGGGTCATCGTTCAGCTCAGACTCCAGTTTATCCCAGTAAGCCTTGTGGAGATTATCTCTGACTAGCTTCCATAAACTGGAAAGGAAAATACATAGGATCAGTTAAAGAAATTACAAATAATAATGAGAACAAAATAAACTTCCTTCTAGGGATGTGAATCTTTGGGTGTCTCACGATTCGATTTGATTCCGATTCTCGTTTTAACCGATTCTCAATTCAAAAATTGATACAACGCATAGTGTGTTAAGGCAAATTATGACATCAAAACAATACAGTTTGTATAAGATAATTTTAAATAAACTGATTCCAATGACATAATCACACAAGGGCAAACTTAAGACAAAAGGTAACATTTATTCATGCTAAACAAATAAAAACACACAAACTCCTTGTGTTGTCTATGTAATACATTGTAAATTGGGGTCGCTGCTGTTTCCTGTTGGGTTTGTGTCACAGACTGTAACGGTTTGGGTGAGTTTGTGTGTTTTGTCCTAACACTGTTGCCGTGGTAGTCATCTTTAAAGCCCATGGCCTCCTGGTCTCTACTAAGTTTTTGTATTTTCAGCTTGAAAAAAACATATATTTGTGAGTATGTTTAAGTGTTCTGTCTGATATTAACACTCCTGGTGTTTATATAACACACTAAATGGTGTGTTATATAAATCATTGCAGAGCGCAGTAAATGTTAGCATGAGCATATACATGGGTTTTCCCATAGACGTTAGCATAAAGCTTGCTGACTTTTTGTATAGTGGTATTTTCTATTTATGAGAACACAATCAATAGATTTGCGTGACGTCACACATCCGGGACATTTGACCTAGTAGTCTCAAGACTTTTGTACGTTCGCATTTTCTCTTTTGTGAACACACCAAAAGTCTCAAACAGGTACTCGTAAGTTGCCAGCCACTCCAGATCAGGCCACCCAGTTGAGTTTCCTTTCCACGAACTGTGAGGAATTTGGTCCGGCCAACACTCCAAACTGAGCAGAACAGATTCTTTTCATATTTCAGTCTTTCTGGGGAATCTAATCCCAGTCTATGTTCGTAAAATATGGCGTTTTCTTCACCAGAGTCGAGTGTGTTGCAAGCTCAGTTGTTGGCACCTCTCAAAATGGGGGGGGGGCCATTACTGGGCCAAGTGTCCCGGATGATGACGTCACCACGAACGGTTCTATATGTATTTGTATGTTCAGTTTACAGTGTTTCCTGAGTAAAAACTCTAAGCCGATCTTCTGAATCAGAGCTTTTTTTGAAAAAATAAAAATCGATTTTCGAAGTTTATGAATCGATTCAGAATTGTGAATGATTAGAATTGTGATTCTTATGTGAATCGACTTTTCCCCCCACCCCTACTACCTTCATAGGGAAGGACAACAACATAGCATTAAGAAACAAATGATATGTTATGTTTACCTTCCCTGAGGTAAAGTATCATATTGTACTCTGTAACTGTGGTTCATGATGACCTCGTGAGACAGACTGAGGTTAAACATGTCCCTCGTGGTGTCTTTGACTTCATCCAGCGTTAGGCTTTTAGGTGGGCTCGCTGTGGACGACAAACATTCACAGATTATTGCACACAGGAGATTATAATCTTGATCTAATGCAGTGAAGTAAAATCCCGAGTCAGCACGTTACGGGGGCGGGAACACTCACAGGAGGGGGTGCAGTGCTTGCTGCTTTCACATGAGCTTTCCAGGTCGCTGGTGGTGACGCTGTCACAGTGCTCTGATGATGACTCCACGTCACTACCCTGGTCCTCACCACTGGAGGGGGAGGGGGGTTGTTCATCGTTCAGAGGCATCTTGGATTAAAGCTTCACCTGAGGAACCAGGAACAACTCTTAGCTCACTAATAATAATAATAATACATTTTATTTGAAAACCAGCACCATTCAGGTCAACCAAGGTCACTTTACAATGCATAGTATATGAAACCACCAAAAAAGTTAAGTTAACAAGAAGACAGTCATCAACATCCCCCTCCAGATTGGTTCTCATTATAACTCACAACCTTTTCCTAAATGTCCTAAATCGAAGAACTTAGATGTATACATAAAAAATCTTATCACATCAGAATATAAAATTTACTAAATTAATTGATGGAGTTGGCCCTTGTCAGGTGTTCACAGACTGCATGCACTGAAGTAACATCAGAACACATTCCAGAAACGGTATGACTACTAAAACAATATATGAACAATAACTCCAGAATTTTTTTTTTGCGTGCTTCTCATTTTCAAACTCCATCAAGGTACTGATACCCTAAAGCCACACACCGAAGTTGGTTATCCTGTCTTAAACGGTTTCTAAGAAAAGTTGTCCCCTTTGAAGATACTTCGAACAGAGTAAAAAAAATGGAACAAGGGCAAAAAAAAACCGAAACAAGGGCAACAACTCCGGAAAAAAATAATTGCGTGCTTCTCATTTTCAAACTCTATCAAGGTATTGATACCCTGAAGCCACACACCGAATTTGGTTATCCTATCTTAAACAGTTTCTGAGAAAAGCTGTCCCCTTTAACTCGGACGCACGGACCTCAAACTTATATCCCTCTTTCACTTTGTGGCGGGGATAATAATGATTGACCACCACAGTGTAGAATTACTAATAGACTCTCACTGAGGCCGTACCTGCAGATTGCAGTACATTAACAGGACATATAATAGAGAAAGAGGTGTAAAAACCACTGATATATCCTACTCAACAAAAAGTACTATTACTTGATTGAAATTGTACTCAAGTACAAGTAAGTCATACATAAAATACTGGAGTACAAGTAAAAGTAGCTCACTTAAATAGTACTCAAAATAAAGGTTACTACCTACGTTTATGTTTGGTAATAAATCTTGCTACAGTTCCCTTACATACAGTAAACATCTCATGTATAAACTTAAAAAGGAAGAGACCAAATCTTGCACAATTGGAGCTTAATTTATTTTCCACAAAGGCATCTGTATAAAATAAAAGGTTTGACAAAATATACAATTATTTTTAAAATAAAAAACACCAATTAATTCTATTCAAAATAATAAATGATCAGGCTCTAAGTATAGCTACATTCATGAACTCTAAAACTGAGAAAAATAACCAGCGTTTAAAGCTGTTTTGGCGCCACACGTTACGTTTAATCTGATTGGTCGGCTATGAAGTGATGCGTTTCATCGTTGTCGGGTAATTATTGGAGTTTTACAATGTCTGTTGATCATTTTAAAACAAAAAATAATAATTCACTCAGTAACAGTTGGGTGTAGAAATGTAATGAATTACTTTACTTCTTTTAAAACAAATAAAATGTTCAAGTAAAATTACTGATTTAGAAATACACTAAAAACATGTAAGAACCCATAAAAGATACTCATTACAGTAACATGAGTACTTGTAATTTTGTACTTTCACCTCTCATCATTAGTATACACTGTCTACTATATACGATTAGTATGATTAGGATGATGACCGGTTCTCACTGAGATATACTTCCCAAGATGCATTTCAAACCTACAATGACAAAAACCTGAAGCACACTGAGGCTAAATATCTCTGTTGATTCTCCACCTTTGAAAGTTCTGAAAACATTTAAAGTGAGAAAGTGACCAAGTAGAATTTCAACATGTGCTCATTTGATCCATAAATGTCACGTATACACATTTAATTAAGCCATTTTGGAGATTTTCACAGACCTGCCATTGTGCTACTGACAAAACTTCCTGTTAACTTCGAAACAAGAGCCCTATTTACAAAAGCGTGAAAAAAAAAACTCATGGAAGACAAGAAGAGATGCTTTTATTTTGAAAAGGGGATGTTTGATTTTTAGTTTGAAGCTGGTCCCGGGACAATTTTACATTCCGCTCGCAATGCATCATGGGAAGTTGAGTATGACTAGTGTGCCCGCCGTGCATACTTAAAAAATGTCCTGATATACTATACATCCAGGTATTTCTCGCATATTCAAACTTTTCATACTATCTAATGTGAACACACTACGTAATCATTTTGACATCAAACTTAGTATGAGTAGTACGTTAGTATGACATTTATAACACGTAGTCAAACACTGACACTCTCTCACTGAGGCTGTACCTGCAATAGATTAACAGCAAACACAGTATAATATTAAGCACTTTTTTCTCCTACCTTGAAACAGATCAGGTTGCAGACAGTTGGCTTTTTGTATAAAGATAACAGATATATAACTCTAGAGACGCATTATTTTTTAGAAGAAATAAAAGCCTGACAGGTAAGAATTAGAACCATGCCATGGTATCTCACGCCAACAACAAACACTGGTCCACCCTTTACTTTTGTTCCCGTCTCCGTCTACCTGACGTCTCCAGTGTCACCCCGGGTAACACAAGGACAACAGAGCGTTCTTCACCGCTAACCACATGCTGTTACACCAGCCTGTGTGTTGCTGGTCCACCACAAAACACAAAACGTTGGCTTCAGGAAGTAAAAAAATTAAAAAAAATAATACTATTTATTTTTTAAAGTAAGGTTGTCCCAATCCGGTGTTGATATTAGATATTAGTCCAATATGAGCAGAAAAACGACTTGTTTTATTAGATTTATTGAGGGTTTTTTCCCCAAGGTTTCATTGTATGCAATGGTAGAATATTCTTATGTTTAATGTTAAAATGAATGTAACCCATTGGTTAATAATATTAAATGGGTCAGTTAGTTTTTCCTAATTCTTACTGTTGTGTTGCTCACTATTGTTCTCTGAATAATATAATTTGATCAAGACTTTTCTAACATTCCACACTACAAAATAGGTAATCATAGTATGTTTGGTTAATATTGCATGAAATTTATATCAGCCAATATGTAAGGCGGAAATATTGGCATTGTATCGGAAGGAAAACGTGTCGGAAAACCCTAATTAAGTTATGCAGATGCTATTGTAAATGTTACCAACTGTAACAACTAAAGGTGTAAGAAAAAAATCAATTCGGCAATATATTGCGATATTTCACCCGCAATTATTGTATCGATCCAAAAAATGTCAAAATGAATTTTTTCAAATCATGTTTTTTAACAAACAAAAAAACATTTATTTGCGCTAACATATGCATAGCACATAAACGCCCTGTCACTAGGTGTCAGTGAACCACATCAGACCATGTTAAACTACCTCACTACTCTAGATGTATGTTGTAACTTTTCTTTAAGAATTTAACAGAATCAGAGTCTGTTGTAGAAGCAAAAGTTAAACTGTTTTGAAAAACATAACTAGACAGTTTCATATACATACCACTTGTTTGTGATATTGGTATTTGAATTACAGTTAGATACCATTTACTTGTTTGAGCAAGTTGAAAAAAAATTAAATAAGTCATATTGCGTACAAATTTGTACTTGTAAATGTGAAATTTGTAATTATAGACATCACAATATATGTTGTACTGTTTACAGTGTCAGGATGTATCATATCGTGTCATGCAAATCATGAATCATATCGTCATGGCAATGCAACCCCTAGAAACAAGTATATTGACTTATATTGCTCACCTTAACTCAAACCTTAGCTTGATTTAGATGTGCTCATGTGATATGAAACGTACACTGCTTAAGCCTTTCGAGTGTTCTCGTGACTGCTCTCATTTATCTGTTTCCATAAATGAAGACAGACGCTCCGGCAGCTCTTGTAGTTCAAAGATAGCTCAGGGGCGTGTGCGTGTGTGGGGGGCTGCTCATTCATTACATCATCTGCTGGACTTGACAGCTAGGTCACAATAAGACATTAGGCTAATTTTTAGAGATCATCACGGGTGATTGAAAGGCTGAACAAGAGAAAACAAGGCATTTACCAGTAGAATATTATCGTCAAAAATATTGTATTTACGTTCCCATAGCTGTTAAGTATGAAAGACCAAACCTGTAGAAAAATTTTAAAAAATACAAAAATAAACGTGAAAAGTAAAAAAAAAGGAATATTGAATTCAAATAAATAAATATAAGTTCAAATATAAATACATCATTAATTAAAATTTTTAAAAATGCAAAAAAAAAAATATGCTAAAACATTGTCCAGAAATTAAATATCAATTTCATAAATAAAAGTGGAAATTAAAAAAAAGAAAAGAAAAATAATTTATTTTTTACTTTTATTTAATCATGTATTTTATACATATTAAAAATATTTTTTATTTTTGTTTTGTTTAACAGACACACTTTGGACAGATAAATTAATAAAAGTTCAAATATATATGTATTTTCTTTTTTTCTTCATCAATCTATGTTTAAGTTTTGGAGAATTTATTTTTCTTGTTTTGAACAACATATTTTAATTTTTTCATCATTGTATTTTTCTCACTTATATTTATAATTAATTTTACATTTTTCTTTGTCATTTTTGACATTTATTTAGTTATTCATCCATAGTTAGGCACATTACACATTTCTCTACCTCTCAAATGATAGTTATAAGATTTATTTATTCATTAAATGGCTCAGATTAGTAAAATACACACATGTACCAAAATGTCTTCAAATCCAATGTATAACTATAAATCACAAACAAGGGAAAAAAAACAATAAATTTTTAAAAAATTAAAGAAAACAAAAACAATTCCTGCACAAACAAAGACATCCGTGAGCCACACTTGTGCGTTGTAAACAAAGCAGTCGCAGAAGAAGGCGGAGCCTAGTTCTACAGAACTCCGCTGATTGGCCGGGATTCCTGTCAGTCACTCATACATGGAAAGTCATTGGCTATACGGCACGTGCACGTGGATAAAATTAAAAAAAAAAAAAAAAAAACCCACACACGCGTAAAAAGTGGATACACGTGATCAGAGCAGCACCAAAACAAGAGCTCCCTCCACGTCAGAAATAGTACATCTTATCAAACCGTAAAATCAATACAAACATTAAAACCACATATATTACATTTGTGGTGCCTGTCAAAGTTATTATTGTTGTCAAAGCTACATTCCTGCCTTTGTTTAGCAACAAACTATTGGAGTTTTATCACTTAACTTAAATTATGACATCATGACTCATGACTTTTTAATGACACTTTATACTAAGCGATGCTAACCTAGTGCAAAGCTTTAATTAAGACTCGAACATAACCTTTTCTCTGCGTAACAACAGAGCAAGATAATAAGTTACCAGCAGAGCCTGTAAAGTGAATCACAATGACAAACATGAGAAATAAAACAGGTTTTACCTCATTTAAGTCCACAAAGAAGGAGAAAAATGTTAAAGTCAGTTTTAGTTTAGGGCTCCAGTCCAGTCCGTGTTTAAAGTCCTTTCTTTCCTCAGCTGAGCGTCGAGGACAAACAGACTGAACCATTTCATAAGGAGGGGTGTTTAGTTAATATATATAGACCTAGACACACGTAGCTGGAATATTTTCAAACTATACCACTTGAATGTAGTGTAAAAGCGTGTAAAATGTGTAGTAAAAATAGATATTTACATTTTATATGATAATTCAACAATTGTATATTTGTTTTCTCCTTTTGGCATAATAGACTGTTCCGCTCAAGTGTACAAATACAGCCACGTTCATGTCAGGCTGTTAATACCCGGATGTGACATCGCAACGCTGTACATAACGAAGCTGGGTTGCTATGAGGAATTTCATGTGTTGTTTTATGGAGGTAGATTTGTCTTTATTATTCAATTAAAAAAAAATTAAAAAATAACTTTTCAATCAAAAAAAGTTTACTTGCATTTGAACCCTTTTTTTTCTTTGATTGAAGTAAACATGTTTTTGATTGAAAAGGTTTTGCTTGATTAAATAATAAAGACACAAATCTACCTCCATAAAACATCACATAAAATCGACATTGAAGGGAAGAATATCATCGCCGAATTTGAATTCAATGAAAATAAACTATGTACTGTTGTTAATCTTTACATTTTATATGGGAAATTTCACATCCATGAATGTAAATTTCTCCTTTATTTGAAACTGTTACTGTTGCTCTCAGTAATTGTTGCAATTCTGTGAACTGGAATGACTGATTCATATTTGTTTGTATATTGCAAACTTTAAAAAAAAAAAAAAAAAAAAAATTAAATTAAAGATACAAAGTTTTAGTTTATGCAATAGTTTAGCAAACAAAACTGTGATAATGACTGATAAACCTGATATAATGATTATCATTTTTATTTTTAAACTATTTTTTAAATTATAATTACAATACAATTGTTGCTATTTTATCTTAATGAGTCACTGAATAATGCACAGAAGTACTCAATCTTTCGGCCTGTATGTAAGTAAACATATACAGTATGAGCTTGAGAAAATATATGCTTTACATTCCCAAATGTATCACAACCATATCTCCAAGTAATCATATTAATATTTTATCATACTATTGTACATTTATTCTCACACATACATAATGTACAAAAGGCAAAAACTATGATAAAACAATGAAAATCTATGACGAAAACACTGTCGTTCACACAGTGGCCTGTGGGGGCAGCAGTGAGCTAAGGTTTCAAACGAAGAAGAAAATTATGACGTCACGTATTTGAGTAGCGATGGCGCTAGATTTGACTCCACGGTTCCGAAGGTTAAACAGTCAAACCAGAAGTTTTCGTGAAAACATTCAGAATGGTAAGATTAAAGTAGACTATTCAAACGATTTAGGAGTTAAATGATAGTTTCTGGATAGTTTGCTAAACGCTAAAGTACACAAACGACATCAACAAATAATCGCTCCAAATTCAAAGTATTGACTGACACAGTGTGTCATTTTAAGCTCAAGTTATATTTACTTCGACTGAATGTATTGTATTGTAAATCAAATTAAATTGTAATTTTAGCTCTATTTATAATTAAGTTGGACTCGCACAACAAGATTAAAGTATGATTTAAACGTTACTCTTAACATGAAAAACTTTACATTAAAGTAGTGCTGGGCGATTTGGCCTAAAAAAAAAAAAAGAATCTTATTTTTTAAAGAAAAATTCGAGTTTCGATTCGATTTTCGATTTTTATTTTTTTTTCTTCATTGCACTTAAAAATGACTGCAGACATCAGATATATTGTCAGAAGTGCAACTTTATTGCTGTGATTGTCCTCAAGAGTTAAAATGCATAGAATAATCCCAAAATAAAAAGTAAATGAGTTTCTGTCATTCAACAATTTCAAGCATTAACCCAGGTTTAAGCAAAAGTGTAACAGCGCCTTCACAGTAGCTTAAATTTTCTGATTATGAAATCAGATAACTACATATTTTATAACATATAACATTACAAATAAAAAACAATAAACTTTTCCCTTACCATCTCAGCATAGTGTGAATAAAACATTAAACATGCCTGTAGCACACATATAGCTACTCAAAGAATAAACACATGTAAATACAGAGGGGGCTGGTTCACATCGCGCTACGGTAACCCACAAGGACGGAATGTGAAAAAGTTTGAAAAAATTGTGGTGGAAAAAAACAAAACTTTAAATTTGCAAAATAAAAAACGATTTTATCTACAAATTCATTAAATCTATTAAATCGATTTTTTTCCCAGCCCTACTCTAATGCAGTGTTTTACAAAGAGGTTCAAGTTGCCTGAAATATCGAGTAATTGATCGAAAATATACAGATAGTTTTTTTTATTATTATTATAGAACTATTATTATATAATTTGTATTCTTTACCACACACAATATCAAACATAAGTAATCCATACGCTCACTTTCTCAAATATTAATCATGGGTAATAAATATATAAAATGCAGTAAAAATATAAAATATCTGACCTGGTGCATCTTTGTGCATTAATCCTCTATAACAAACAATGCCTAAAAAGGAAATGTTTATTCTCGTCTTTTTTTGATTTCATGTTGTAACTTTATGAAATGTGAGAGTCACCTTTGTAAGAGGAAATACTTTTCAGTGACTTCTTTTAAAGATATAAAACAAAACACTGTTGTTACCAGTTCCTGTTACTTTTAATGTTATAATATTGTTCTAAACGTGTGTTCTCCTATCCTCAGGTTTCTCAGGACCCTTTGGTGCCACTCAGCTGTGGCACAACATCATCCATGCTCTGCACAGTCAGATCCAGGTCCGTCGCTGCAGGAGAAACCTTCGCCTCCACTCAGACTGCTTCACCGGCTCAGACGCTGTGGATACAGTTCTCAGTTACCTGATGCAGAACGTGGCCTTCTGCACCAGCGAGGTGTCTCGGCTCAAAGCGGCTCGTCTGTGTCAGGCACTGATGGAGGCTAACGTGTTTGAGCCAATAGGAACCAAGCTGTTCCACAGGGACAAGGAGGCGTCGTTTGAGGACAGCAGCTGTAGCCTGTATCGCTTTATAGAACATGGAACGTCTTCGAATGCTGTCTTTGTAGATGAAAACCAACCAGGGGAACAGGAGATAAGGAAGAAGAAGAAGAGCTCTAGGTTGGTTATTTTGATTATACTGTTTTATTTTCAAGAAATGCAATAATACAAGGAACAATATTAGAATAAACAAAAGATTTGATGCAGATGGCTTCCCTTCAGGAAAAACTAGGGGTGTCCCGATCCGATATTGATATCAGTCCGATATCAGCCAGAAAACGAATATGGGATACCTACTGTTGCTGACTATTGTTCTTTGTTTGAGTAACATCACTGGATCAAACCTTTTCTAACATTCCACACTTCAAAATAAGTCATAAAAGTATGTAGGATTCTTGCTGATATTGTATCGGATTGATATCGGTATCGGTCAATACCCAAGGCAGCAATATTGGTATCGTATCGGAAGTGAAAAAGTTGTATCCGGACATCCCTAGACAAAAACAAACAAAATAAAACAATAATCACATATATTATTGCACGCACATACTTTTTGTGTTCAAAAGGGAGTGAGTGGAAGTATAAACTTATTAGTCCCGCCCCTTTTCCTACATTACAGTAACAAATAACCTCATTTTCAGCATCCTGTTTTCCAACCAATGCTGCTGTTAATACATGAATTGTGTCTCATCTTTACACAAAACATATCGCACACTTTCAAAATTGTGATACAACATTAAGACATTTTCTTTTAAATTGCTTGATATTTGTACGCTCTATGATTTAAATGATCAAACTGTTATTCCTTCTTATTCCACATACTGGAACACAAAAGCTTTTCCGAGTTGTCTGCACACTCACAGATCTAACGTTCATTTTACTTCTCAGTTTGTAATTCCCTTTCCTCTCATTAAAGAGCTTTTGAATGTTTTCTGGTAATAATGTATTCTTGACCTTAAATACATCTTGAATACTAGTTTGAAATATAACAAAATCTGCAAGTTTGAGTAACTTTGACTTGAGGAACAATGGGTTGGTATGAATCAAAAAAATCTAGCGTTATGTACAGTATATAGCGTATTGTGATATGAATACATTCTCCCAACTTATACTAACTGTTTTTTTACTTTAAATTGATTACATAGAATTTTAGTTTTTTGTTATTAAATCAACTGTAATAGAATTAGATGGAACTTTACGCCATAATTAACCCATAATGCTGCCATTTCTCTGCACAGGTTGAGAGAACTCAGGACCATATCTAATCCTCTTGCTGTTGGACCTTCAGACAGGAGGGTCGAACGTCTGCTGAGGAACATCGACCTGCAGCCGTCCTGCGCCGTAGCTTTAAAAACAACACCGACAACAACTCATAGTTTTCTATCCAAAGCAGGTAGGTGTTGGTTTTTCTCTAATGGCATGAGTAATAACTACCAAACAGTAGTTTTTCTGAAAGGAGAATCCATGTATGTATGTTTTTATCATTAATGATGCTCTCCTACTGCTTTTAATGCCTTTTCCTTTATGTTATTAGTTCATGCAAATAGTCGCTTTTTGGCGAAATTTGCCATTTTGAACTCAAAATAGGTCATTTATGTGAATCGTATAGATCAGAGGAGTTTTTTTCTTGGGGAGGGGGGCGTCGTCATCAGCTGGAGGCTAGATCCATTTCACACATATCTACCATACATAAACAGATGTAATTTATACATATTACTCTAAAAGTATTTATGCCTAAATCAATGTTCTTATCAATTATTGATTTACTCAAGTCTGTAATAACTTCATATCAAATGTTCCACTTTGCACCTTATTTATGACAAAAAATGCATATTTTGTGGTTTTGTCATTGAAGAAAAATTGTGTTTTTATGACAGAAAGGGCATAAAAACGTAAAAATAAAAAAAGAAATCAGAAATATATTGAAAACTTTATATATATTATGATGAGCTGGAGTTGTTGAAAATAACTGATATTAATAAAATATTTATATACAACAGTTTTATGAAGGGTACCAAGAGTGTAACTTTTTTTAAAGGGTTAAATGTAAATATAGCCGACGATCAGGTTAATTTAATTCTGACAACAAAAATCTAGATCACGATTAAAATAAAATGAATGTATATGTATTTCAACATTTCCCCATTATTGGACTAATAAAGTCTCATCTTATTTTCTGACCTCATTTCCTGTTCCTCTCCTCAGTGGTGGATGGTGTTTGGAAGCAGCAGACTCTTTCACAGCTGCTGCAGATTGTTGACGTCCCCATGCTGGACTCCATCCTCACCTCTCCAGGGAGAGTTCCATTCCAGATCCACAGACCTCCTATGACCAACCAGGACCTCATTATCTCCAACACGTGCCTGGATCGAGAGCTGCCCGAGGCTCTTAATCTGACCCAGTTAGAGCTCTGACTCATCATTAGCCCGATTTGGTTTTCTTGTCGTCTGCAGCACTTTTACTGTGTTTCCTTCCTTTGTTCAGGTTGGATGGATGGCTTTCTGCAGCAGCACACTGCTTAGAGCTCCTGCCTGATGAACTGATCGTGGTTGCAGAGGAGCAGCTCTGTTCCTCAGAGAAGGAGAACGCTGAGCAGAAGAGGCTGCTCTTTGACACCATCGCTAAGTTCTACAGTAACCAGGAGAGAGCTCCACTCCTCTCAGGACGTCACCTGGATATACATGTAGCTATTCTGAATTTACTGGGTAAGCCTTTGTAATGTTACTTATGTCAGGGGTTCTCAACCTTGTGGTCACGAGACACTGGGAGGGGGTCGCAAGATCCCTTTAAGAAACTAAAACTATATTTTTTAATAATTTGACCCAATTTTTGCTTATTTTTACCCATTATCTGCAACTACACCAAACTTTCCATATTTTAACCTATTTTCATCACTTTTTCTTGCCATATTTTTGCTCCTTTTAATGCATTTTTACTACATTACTCCCATATCTGCCACTTCTCCCTCAAATTTCAATGCCTTTTCTGTATGTGTTTTCCACTTTTAAGGCATTTTTGGCACTTAGAAATGCTTTCCACCACTTTTTCCCACCTAATTTTGCATATATTGTCTCTTTTCACCATTTTTCATGCTTGTTTTTGCTAATTTAACCACATTCACGATTTTTCATGCCCATTTTTTGCCAGTTTAATTATTGACACTTTGAACCCTTTTTACCACTTGCAAATTTAACTAATTTCTATGGTTTTTAAAATCCCATTTCACCACCTTTTCCACCATTTTTGGTCACTTTTAAGCCATTTTATTTCTGATTAAAACAAGGATTTGCATTTTAAAGATGACTATATACTATGGCACAAATAATAATAAACTTCCTGGATAACAGTGGATATTATTCAGATTATTTAATAAATAAATGTGGTTATCGCAGATTCATAGAACAATGGACCATCATTTTGCTGACTTTATGGATGGACCCCAAAAAGCTCTCCCCTTTATTCCCCTTTATAGATGGCACCTTCAGGTACTGTGGGGGTCCTCGGTTTCTGGCACCTTTATTTTGGGGGTTGCGGGCTGAAAAGGTTGAGAATTACTGGCTTATGTCACTGCTTTTGTTTCTTCTTACCACTGATTCTGTTTTTCTGTTTGATTTGCAGATGAAGGGAAGATGCCAGAAGCCATTAAAACATCCCAGTTGTGTTTGCGGTTGTTGGAGACGAGCGTTAGAGATGAACTGAGGAGATTATTGACCTTCATGGCGGCTGCAGCTCAAACAAACGCCTGCCGTCTACAGAAACAGGCATCTCCCCTTCTCCTCCTAAATATTAATAATTAAAACTTTTTGGATCATTTCTAGATCTGTAAAATCGTGTCTTCTTATGTGTGTTTTTTTGTTACAGACTGATAACAGGACGTTGGTCTGCCGCACCTTCCAGAAAGCACTGGTTCAGAATCAGGAACTGAGTCGATCCCAGAGTGAAACACTCGTTCTGTTTCTCACCGACAATCACACTGAACTCTTCAAGGTGCTGCTCAGATCTTCTAATGTCCTCCCAACCCTTTTTACCACTACATGATCTACTTCATAACATCTTTATTGATAGCTTTTCTGTTCCATGCAGAAGAAATGACACTTTTTTTTCGTCTATAATTCTAGACTCCGATTACTCTTATTGAAGCTGTCAGAAGAACTCTGAGGACTTTGCAACAAGGGAAAGACTTGGACTCCATTGCCTGTGAGACAAATACACTCAGACTATTCTGCAAAGGTGTAAAGAGTACTGATTTGTCCTACTCAAGTAGAAGTACTGTTGCTGGATTTAAATTGCACACAAGTACAAGTAAGTCATACATAGAATACTCAAAATAAAAACTAGCTGAATTAAATAGTACTCAAAGTAAAAGTTACTAGTTACTTTCACCTCCCATGTGTTTTTGGTAATACATGTTGCCACGGTTCCCTTGCATACAGTAAACATCTCGTGTATAAAATTAAAAAGGAAGAGATGAAATCTTGCACAATTGGAACAAAAGCATGTGTATAAAATAAAAGTTTTGTCAAGTCTGAGTATAAGTAATTTATTCATAAAGAGCTTTTTGCAAATAAAATCACAAAGTGCTGTACAGAGTTGTGGTAAAAATACAAGTGCAACATAATAATAGAATAATAAAACATGGGTGCATATACATCATAACAGCAGCATCATTAAAGGATAGTAAAAATTTAAAATTCAGTTAACTAAAAGCTTTTCTGAAAAGCAAAGTCTTCAAATGTTTCTTAAGAGTCCACACAGTCAAGCTCCCAGAAGGACTGCTGAAGGTCATTCTTGAGTCTGGAGGTCACAGCCTGGAACGTCAGGTCTCCCCGGGTTTTAAAATGGGTTTTTGGGCTCTTTAGG
Source organism: Gouania willdenowi (assembly GCF_900634775.1). Lineage (NCBI taxonomy): Eukaryota > Metazoa > Chordata > Actinopteri > Blenniiformes > Gobiesocidae > Gouania > Gouania willdenowi. The sequence continues at coordinate 8,016,151 of NC_041049.1, forward strand.
AGACCCTGGCCTGAAGACCGAAGGGTGAAGTGTAGGAACACAACAAGTCAGCAAAAACAGTGCCATGCCAAATGTGCCATGTGGGTCGAAATCACAGCCTGTACCCAAGAATGTGGCTGGACGTTGATCAGAAACGACACGACTAAGAACATATGGGGCGACCATGGCTCAGTGGTAGAGTGGGTTGTCCAGTATCCGAAGGGTTGGGGGTTCAAATCCCACTCTAACCGAGTCATTGTCGTTGTGTCCTTGGGCAAGGCACTTGTTGGTGGCGGTCAGAGGGGCCGTAGGTGCGAAATGGCAGCCACTCCTCTGTCAGTCTGCCCTAGGGCAGCTGTGGCTACATTGTAGCTGACCGTGTGAATGAATAATGATTTCTCTAACACTTTTTGAGTTTCCTCGAAGAAAGCGCTATATAAATTCAAGCCATTATATGGATTATGTTGTTCAATGAGACCATGAAACAGAAAATAATTATGTACTCAGCAAATGTTGGGTGTAGAAATGTAATGAATTACTTTACTTCTATTTAAAACACACCATCTATACCAATCCACACATTCACTTCACATTCCATAATTTATCTTTTTTTTATGATTCTGTTTTATAATGTGTTGCATTGTTTTCATTTTTCTGTTTTCTATTTTAAAGTGTCCTTGGGTGGACTGAAAGGCACTTTTAAATAAATAATAAGTATTATTAGGGATGTCCCGATACAGCTTTTTCACTTCTGATACGATACCGATATTGCAGCCTTGAGTGTCGGCCGATTACGATCCAATACGTTAACAGCAAGAATCATACATACTTTTATTACTTATTTTGTAGTGTGGAATATTAGAAAATGTTTGATCCAGTGATGTTACTCAAACAGAGAACAATAGTCAGCAACAGTAGGTATGAGAATAACTGACCCATTTATTATTAACCAATTGGTTACATACATTTTAACCTTCAACATAATATCTACAGTATTCTACAATTGAATAAATATAATATATATCGGAGATTTTAGATGCAGTCCGATAAAATACGATATTCGTTTTCTGGCTGATATCGGACCAATATCAATATCGGATCGGGACACCCCTAATTATTATTATTACTTCAGTACAAGTAAAATGACTGATTTAGAAGTGCCCACAAATACAATTAAATTACAGTACCATGGCTTTCACCTCTGCTATTCTCTGTAAATGGTAAATGGACTTGATTTATATAGCGCTTTATCACCACACTGAAGCAGTCTCAAAGCGCTTTACACATCAGCTCATTCACCCAATCACTCTCACATTCACACACCAGTGGGACTGCCATGCAAGGCGCTAGTCGACCACTGGGAGCAACTTAGGGTTCAGTGTCTTGCCCAAGGACACTTCGACACATAGTCAGGTACTGGGATCGAACCCCCAACCTCTCGATCAGAAGACGACCCTCTACCACCTGAGCCACGGTCGCCCCATGTACTGTATTTCCATCCTCAGCTGAAGCTTTTCTCTCTCTATGTTGTAGCGTTCACCTTCTGCCAGCAGGCGACTCCTCAGGAATACGAGGATCAGCGTGAATCGTCCACCTTGGAGAACCTGAAACAACTCCTCAGCAGCATTTCCTCCAACCAGAGCCTTCCAGCCAAGGAGAAGAAGAGGCTGCTCAGAGAGTTTGAGAAACATCACCCTGTGGTTTTCCTCCAGCACTTTTCCAGCACTTTGTGAAAGGTCACAGATGCCAGCAGTAGATCCACAGGTTCTCTAGAGCCAAAGCTGCCTTTAAGGAATGGGAAACTGTTAAAGCTTCAGCACTTAGTGGCCTTTTAATATTTGGCATTTGTTTTGTTACAAAAACAATATGGGATTTAAGGAGCAGCTCCGCTCAGATCTAATATTTGCGTCACTATTAAACAGTTGTGTAAAATAGGCTGATAAAGATATTTTATTTGTAAAATAATGATGAATTTAATGATCCAGTGAAGCAGCAGTAATTTCTTAGTTAAAGGTTTTTCATGATATTTTTCCACTGTTTTATAAGGCATGTATGCTGTATATAAGAAAGTGTTGAGTTCAGTGGGTTTTGGACATAAAAAAGTGCTTTTGGCAAATTAGGTACATTTTTATTTGATTACAAGCAACACAGAATGAAAAACTATACTGCAGACATGTGCTCAAATGAAGCTCAATACCAATTTTTAATTTATGGTAATAATGATTTATACTTTTTTAAAGTAAGGGTGATAATGTATTTTTTATTTTATATATACATATTTCATGTAGGGCTGGGCAATTTTGCCTTTACAAATACAATGATTTTTTTATTTTTTATTTTTTAATTGAGTTTTTATTTTTTTCAATGCATTTAAAAATGACTGCAGACATCAGATACCGTATATTGTCAAAAGTGCAACCTTATTGCTGTGATTGTCCTCAAGAGTTAAAATGCATAGAATAATCCCAAAATAAAAAGTAAGTGAGTCTCTGTCATTCAGCAATGTCAAGCTTTAACCAGGTTTAAGCAAAAGTGCGACAGCGCCTTCACAGTAGCTTCAATTGTCTGAATAAGAAATCAGATAACTACATATTTTATAACATATAACATTACAATTAAAACTAAATAACTTCTTCCCTTAGCATTTCAGCATAGTGTGAATAAAACATTTAACTTGCCTGTGGCACACATATAGCTACTTAAAGGGTAAACAAATAGGGGGCTGGCTCGCATCGCGCTACGGTAACCCACAAGGACAGAACATGAAAAGGTCCGAAAAAAAACTGGTGGGAATTTTTTTTTATTTTTATTTTTTAAACTCAAATTTGCAAAATAAAAATCATTTTTATCTACGTATTTGATGAATCAATTTTTTTACCCTGCCCTAATTTCATGTAATTATCAGGTTTAAACAAGTAAAAATCAAAGGATTTGACTTGAACTGCGGGTAATTGAAGTTTGGTACTGTTGATGTGATCTTTTAAACTAATTATTTTGTCCGTTTTCTTACAAACACTGGAATTTTGCACTTTAAGATGCTGGGACTTGTTTGGCTTTTTAAATGGAATGTTGGATCTAATTAAAGGTGCCTGAATCACAACAGTGCAGTGGTTATTTTAAGAGATGTTTCCCTTCCAGAGTTGGAGCAGGGCTAGTTCCTAGCAGGACACTTGAAGAAAAAAAATGTAGATATATCACTTCTGGATGAGTGAAAACTTCCTTCAACTAAACCATGACAAGATGGAGGTGATTGTCTTTGGTAACAAGGAAAAGAGGACTGCTGTCAGCAATTATCTTGAGTCTGGATCTTTAAAAGCTAAAGACTAAGTCAAAAACCTTGGTGTTCTGATTGACTCAGATCTTACATTCAGCAGTCAGATCAAATCTATCACAAAAACAGCTTCTACCACCTAAAGAACATCTCCAGAGTGAAAGGTTTAATGGCTCAGAAAGATCAGGAGAAACTGGTCCATGCTTTTATCTCCAGCAGACTGGACTATTGTAATGGTCTTCTGACAGGAATCCCCCAAAAGAGCATCAAACAGCTACAGCTGGTTCAGAACGCTGCAGCTCGGGTCTTAACCAGAACAAAGAGGTCAGAACACATTACTCCAGTTTTAAAGTCTTTACACTGGCTCCCAGTCAGCCTCAGAATAGACTTTAAAGTTCTGCTGCTGGTGTATAAATCTGTGAATGGGTTTGGTCCAGAATACATCAGTGAGATGTTAGTCAGGTATGAACCCAGCAGGTCTCTCAGATCTATGGACACAGGTCAGATAGTGGAGCCCAGAGCTCACAGTAAACATGGTGATGCTGCTTTTAGTTGTTATGCTGCAAAGAAGTGGAACAAACTGCCAGCAGAGCTGAAGTCAGCATTTAATGTGAACATTTTTAAATCAAAGTTAAAGGCACTTTTTTTCTCTACTGCATATGATTGAGAGAGATTTGTAGTCATGTTGTTGATGTCATGATGATTTTACTGATGATTTTAATTGATTTTACTGATGATTTTAATTGATTTTACTGATGATTTTTAAATGATTTTACTGATGATTTTAAATGTTCTTATTGATTTTAAACAATTGAATGTTTTGTCATGTAAAGCACATTGAGTTGCCTTGAGTATGAAATGCGCTATACAAATAAATTTGCCTTGCCTTGCCTTGCCTTCTGTTTATGATAAGTGGGTTTAAAAATAATAATTAGACTGGAAATAATATAGAATGGTTTATTCCTCCTGGTTCATCTTTTCTAAATGTGGTTGTGACAGTGTATGAGTGAATCTTTCCCTGAATGTATTTATGTTAACCCTTAAATATCAAGTTTGGTGTCTTTATTACTCCTTTGTAATGCTTCAATTGTGCAAGAGAGAAAAAAAAACAAACAAATATTACATTCTGAAAACACTGAATTAAGGCAAAACAAATGCATACTTATTTGTATAGTGCATTTAAACACAATGTAGTTTGATGTGCTTTGCAAAGTTTAAAAATCACTTTTTATTTTTAAACAAGACACTTAATATATAAAAACAATTTAAAAACCAGTGTTTTATAAAAAAAATTAAAAAAAAGTTGGAAAATACAATTTCTATTATAATCTCTACTGTTTGTGATTAATGAAAATTGTTTTGTTTTTTTTGTTGTTTTTTTTTTTAAACTTTCCTTTCTTCTTTTTTAGTTTTAATTGAAGACAAAATATACAAACCAGCCAGGCAAATATTACATATTGCAATGTTTCGCATGATTATAGAGACTCCTTCAAGAATACAGACAAAAATATACAACATAAAAAACGTTAAAATGAAAATAAAGCACACCTCAGTAACACTAAGAAAAATACAGCCAAACATAAAAAATAAAATAGATAATTAAGCAGTTGAATTAATAGCTGCTAACTTTAATTATGTCGTTTTATTAAAGAGTATAGGAGTTTTTTTTAGCAAAATGTAAAACAAAGTGTTAAAGACTAATAATCATTCAATACCGTTAACGAAAAATAAAATAAAGCTATCAATTACTATTCTGAATTTAAAAAGTTGTTTGTGACGGTCTCGCCGTGTCTCCATGGCAACAAACAACGACGACGACGTCGCCCTACGTCAGATGACGTTGACGCACATGACTATGCTGAGAAACCCGGAAGTAGACTTCCCATTACATGCTATTGTAAGCTAACACTTCTTCGTTTCTCACTGGACGATATGGAGTCCCACGATAACTACTGACAACAGTGCGGCTCTTTTAACATCACAAACTCAGCTGAGAGCGTTTTAACCCCCGACATCACGGTGAGTGTTTACTTTCACCGCCTGATTTTGACCTGTTTTCCACCATCTACCTGCGTATTGTTGGCTACTTACTTAGCGCAGACTGATACTGATAGCTAATAAGATCCGTACCTGATAAAAAAAAACGACTCCAACACTTCAGCTCGATGGAAGCTGTTTGATGGTTGTGAAAATGGTTTAAAGTGACAACCTAGTTTAATGCTGGTTTGTTTGTAGAAGACGGAAAAATACACGAATGTGCGCTTGTATTACAGTCATCACCTGTTTGTGTGTTTGGATGTTTAACTATATTAAACCTGAATTCAAACTGCATAGACTCCATCACTACAATGCTACCTGCTGCGTGACAAATGGAATGTAGTCAAACTTTAAAAATTGTGTTCAAAGTCCATATTTTGATCCTGTTGAACAAGTTGGTAAATAAACAGGAAATATCTCCTGTTCATGTAAAGAAAAGCCTGTATTTTTAGACCTAAAGAAGGAATGGAACATCAGTAAAACAATGGAAAAAATAATGTCATCCTGTAAAACAGGTCTGTAGCTGTCATAATAGTTATAACAAATATAGATATTAGGTTCATAGAATATTGTACGCCTACTCACTTGTTTGAGTATGTAAAACCAAGCCTGGTAAATACTAGGGTTGGTGAAGAAAACCATATTTGATTAATCTGTATTTTATTATTTATTTTAAAAAATGTTGATATTATTAATCAATTTTTTAAAGCTGCTACCCTCGATAATTTTATTGTTGGACAAAGTAAAAGGTCAATGTATCAAATTTAATTTACTCCAAAAATAAAGGAATAAGGTCGAAATTGCTGCGTGAAAGTTTTTTGTTTTTTTGTTTTATCTCCTCATAAACACTGTTTGTTGACATTTCCGCCTATTGCATTGTGGGATGTGGAGTCATGTAAACAAATGCATAAAAGTGTTTTTTCATTCATTTTTTTTTTGTTTTTTGTTTCGTTTCTTAACCAGACAAGGATGGCTGTGATTCACTTGACACCAGTTTTATTCTATTTCCGATATTCCCTGTTTTATCACAATGAAGTAAAAACACTTCTTTCAACACATCTCTGCAACTTGTCATCCCACAATGCATTGATGCATTTACGGTGGAGATAAAAACAAACTTTCAAGCGGCATGTTCAACCTTTTGCATCCTTTGTTTTTTTCAAGCGAATTGTCTTTGATTTATTGAGCAATGAGGCCGACACATGATTCTATCGAAGAAAAAATATCCAGAGCAGCAGTTTTCTATTTTTTTTTTTTTTAAAGGATTTTTTTGGCTCTAGTGGCCTTTATATGACAGTTGCTTGACAGGAAGGGGGTGAGAGAGAGCAGGGAATGACACGCAGGAGGGGGTCCCAGGCCGGGAATCGAACCTGGACCCGCTGCAGGTGAGGAGCTACAGCCTCCGTACATGGGGCGGGCGCTCAACCCACTGAGCTACACACCGCCCCATCTATTTCTATTTTTACACAATTGTGATGCAAACCAAGTGAGTCCTCCTAATTTAGATATTTCAATTACACTATACAATACTGAAGGTGCTGTGGGGTGTTACTCTAAAGAGAAGTAAAATAATTCAGTAGCTTACTGATAGGGGTGATTCGGCGATATATCGCGATATTACGTCGCACGAGATTCGGATCGATTCAAAATGCATCCGTATCGATTTATTTTTTGTTTTTCCTTATTTTTTTTACTTTTATTTAACCAGGAAAGTCTTTAACACTGCAGCAGACATTGTAACTCCACAAAGAAGTGCTGAATCCTGGGCATGTTGACCAGCTTGTGTCTTTTCAATAAAATCTATAAAGAAAGTACTAACTTTCTGCATTTATTTGTTGTTCTAGGCATATACGTACCTCAGTTAAGTTGCACTAAAGTCAAAGTTGTATTAAAAGCCACAGGCAGATTGTATGTTGTTTTTTTATTTTAAGTTGTTGGCACATGGCATGTTAAAGCCAATGTTTTGAGTGTAAAATATGCCAATAAAATCTATTTCATACATAATGTTCTCATAAAGTTGTACAAATCTACAGGTTATTTGTTTCTTAAGTCATATGTTTAAAAAAAGAAAAAATCGCAATAATCGCCTTATACTTTATAATCGGGATATATCGTATCGTATCGTGACCTATGTATTGAGATACGAATTGTATCGCCAGATGCCAGGCAATACACAACCTGAGTACGAACATTCTGCATGTGTATCATTTTTGTGCATGTCTCCTGTATCTGTTCCTGTGTGTTAAGGAGCGTAAAATATTTTGTCACTGTGTAATTTTATGTTTTTTTTAACCAGGCTATTATTATTCTTTTCAATTTCATGAGTTTGAGAGTGGAAGGAGTTTATTTTTTATTTTTATGGTTTCATTATTGCTTTTAATGTTGAATTTCTTCTGACTCTGTTTCTGTCGCACTTTGAGATTGCTAAATGTGAAGTGTAAAGTTATTATTACAAAGTTTAAACCTCTCGATGTGTTCGCAAATGTCATTTCTTACTGAAACACCAGTTTTTTGCTGTTTTTTTTTTCTTCTTCTGAACTGATATCATAGTGCGTCTGAGCATGGAGCAGATTTACAGATATTTCCGTCTCCTGTGCACAGCTTGTTCTGATGCTCACTTTGATGCTTGTTCTGCTTTGTGTTGAAAGTGTCCCGCTGTCTCCTACATTATTAATGCTTTATTTCAGCTGCCAGCTCCAGCCTGAGCAATGGAGTCCATGTTAAACAAGCTCAAAAGCACCGTCACCAAGGTGACCGCGGATGTCACCAGCGCCGTCATGGGTAACCCGGTGACTCGGGAGTTTGAGGTGGGACGACACATTGCCAGCGGGGGTCCTGGTTTGAGCTGGAGGATTTATAACGGCACCAAGAAGTCCACTAAACAGGTGTGTTAGTGGATAAATAATTTCCAGTTCAAACCCAAAGACCAACGTTGTTTCTTTGCTCTGCAGGAAGTGGCCGTGTTTGTGTTTGATAAGAAAACCATCGACAAGTTTCAGAAGTTTGAGAAGGACCAAATAGTGGATTCTCTGAAGAAGGGCGTTCAGCAGCTGACCAGGCTGAGGCATCCGCGTCTGCTGACCGTGCAGCACCCACTGGAAGAGTCAAGGTGACACACACACACGTACTCTGACACACACGTACCCACACAGGTGTGTCGATCATTGACGGAGCCGATGAGTCACAACTCATAGGAATTTGAGGAGCTAGAGAATGGCAACGAGCTACATTCTTCTATGCATTTGTGAACAAAAGGCTCAATTTTGTTGTTTTTTGGAATATTGTCCAACTTTAAGTCTGTTTTGCACACGCTTGTTGTCTCTTTGAAACAATTCTGATGATTTTTTGTCCTTCTGTCTTTCAGAGACTGCCTGGCCTTCTGCACAGAGCCAGTCTTTGCCAGTTTGGCCAACGTACTGGGTCAGTGGGACAATCTGCCCAGCCCTGTTCCCAAGGACATCAAAGAGTACAAACTGTATGATGTAGAGACCAAGTACGGCCTGCTACAGGTGAGAGCGCTGACCAGCACGGACATGTTTTAATATGGGGGGGAAAAAAACCCCTCTATTGTTTCATATCATTCTATTTTCCTCAACCTGCTTTTTGGAAGAATAATTCCAGCTAAATTCTTTTTCTTTTTTGTTTTGAATGATATGTTAAGGTTTTGTTGATTCAGTCATTTGTTCCATTGGAAGTCCACTTTGATCTTCTGACATGTTTCGACTGACAATTGCTAGTCTTCCTCAGACTGGCAGTTTCTGACGAAATATTACGCGGAAGTCAAGGAAACTTCAAAGGAAACATCAAAGCAATCAGCAGACGCCTCTGACGAATATTATTATTATTATTAATAACAATAATATTAGTAACATGTTTATGTATTATGTTATATAAATATTATATTATATAAAGCAATATTTAATAGATTAAAGTTCAATTGTAGTTCTAGTTATACTTAATGTTAAAAAAAAAAATGTATCTCTTCCTCGACGTGTATGCAAAATATGAAACATTATAAAATATCTTTTTGGTTTTTTTTGTTTGATTTGTATTCATACACTTGATAAGAATTACTGCATAATGTTCATTTCACTTTTTATTTGAAAAAATAAATATGAAAAATCATGATAGATTTTGGGAAAAAGCAAAAACAGTAATGCAACAGCATGATATTTGAAAATGTTTTGAAGGCTAAATCTGGTTAGATTTCTGTTTTGATAATTAAAGGATATGCATGGTCGAATATAGCAATAAGTATAAATATGTCATCCATCATGGTTTTTGTTGCATTAGTGCTAAACACAAACCCTTAGTATGTTTAAACAAACATGTTAAGTTTTGAATAATTCGTTTTAAGACAGAAATTGGTAAGGTAGATAGAGAATGACACACACACACACACACACACACACACACACACACACACACACACACACACACACACACACACACACACACACACACACACACACACACACACACACACACACACACACACACACACACACACACACACACAGAGATTCCTTGCTTCATAGATAGAAGATGGAGGCTACAAAGTTTCATTTTCTCGGTTGGTGGTGTGCCTTAAGATATTTTTCAATGAAAAGATGTAGTTTGGCTCAAAAAAGGTTGAGAAACCCTGTGTCAAAGTGTCTAACTACAGCGTTTCGTCTCTCAGATCTCCGAGGGTTTGTCCTTCCTCCACAGTGGAGTGAAGATGGTTCATGGCAACCTGTGTACAGAAAATATCATCCTCAATAAGAGCGGAGCGTGGAAGGTCATGGGCTTTGATTTCAGCATCTCCTCCAACAACCCGTCAGAGGTCGAGGTGTGAATGAGTGGATGGAACCCTGGATCACAGCTTTAGAAGCTCCAGCAGAGAACATCACTGAGAGTTCTTCTGTCTTTCTTTCCTCCTTCAGCCCAGCTACTCGTGTAAAGAGTGGGACCCCAACCTGCCCCCCCTCTGCTTGCCCAACCCTGAATACTTGGCCCCAGAGTACATCCTGTCAGTCAGCTGTGACTCTGCCTCCGACATGTACTCCCTGGGGGTAGTGGTGCACGCCGTCTTCAACGAGGGAAAGCCGGTTTTTCACGTCAACAAGCACGACATTTTTAAGAGTTTTAGCCGGCAGCTGGACCAGGTTAGTGAGGGGTGGGGTAAACTGGATCCACCATGTCATGATGAAAGATTATCCTGAACTTTATTACATTATTGATGGGCTAAGGGCAGATACTGTCACTATTTTTTTTATCGTTTCTATCCTCTATGATGTTAAAAGTTCCTTTTAAATGTGTTTGGTTTCCAGCTGAGCAGCATGAGTCCAGCTTTGCTCAACAAGCTCCCAGAGGAGGTGCGAGAGCATGTCAAAATGTTGCTCAGTGTGACTCCCACCGTCCGCCCCGACGCCGACCAGATGACCAAAGTTAGTCCTCACATTCTGTTACACATTAACACAAAGACAAACATAGCCACACCTTTTTCTTACAGTGGGATGTTTTCTGTTTTCTATTTGTGATTCAGATTCCCTTCTTTGATGACGTCGGTGCTGTGACCCTTCAGTACTTTGACTCTCTCTTCCAGCGGGACAACCTGCAGAAGTCCCAGTTTTTCAAAGGACTCCCTAAAGTTCTGCCCAAGTTACCAAAGGTGAGGAAAAGTTTAGAGACAGCACTCAGAGAGCGCAAACCTACACCTACGACAGATATGGGAAATGATGTGGATCGCTCACACTTTAAAGCATGTGTGTCAAACTCAAGGGGGCCAAATCTGGCCAATTCAGCCAATTCAGCCCTATGGAGAAAGTAAAGACATGAATCATTGTGTAAATGAATAACTCAGCCTTTCCAAATACACACATTCTATTAAGCTTCACAATATTTGCAGGGCTCACAGTTTTCTCATGCTCATGCAGCCAACCGTTTTAGAGCATTTTGACTCATTTTTAAAGACCCACAGAATATTTTTTACGATCACAATCTGACATTAGATTCTGAAAGATTAGACTCTACTTTCATCAGAAAAAAATAATTTTGTTTTGTTCTTTCGTAATCAGCAGTTGAATAGAGGCGAGTTTCACACAAATCACCGGTTTGTGACAAAAAGCTGAGAAAAAAGGCTTTTTCTGAAAAAACCTATTAGTGACTTTGAAGAAATTTTATTTTGCTTTAGGGACACCTCAACATTAGTTTCCTTCTATAAAACTACAAAAACAACACTGAGACCAGGCTTTTGATGGCTAAATATTATTATTTTGCTATCTAGGTCAGAGTTGAATGGTTTGCTTACTGTATTTTGGCATTCCTCCAAGTCTCTCCCCCGTCATTCTCCACAAACGGAACTTCCTCCTCATCCTGGACATGCTGAGTGTCACCGCTTGCCCCATTTTTTTTTCATCGTTTTCTCTCACAATCGCGACACTCAATAGTCCACTTAGTTCTACACATGCTCTGGTTGAGTGTGAGCTGCTGGGAACTTCACCATCAACTCTCGTAGCGCCATTTTCTGTCTCATGAACTCTTTTCCTCTCCCTATGAGCTCTGCTCATCACAGTGATCTCTCATCCAAAGGTGCGCTGCTGCCACCAGTTGGTCACTACATCATACAAGTTAGATATTTATACAAGTTAGATATTCACTGGAGACCTTCGTCACACTGTCTTCTAGCAACCCCAGCCAAAAAGCACAATTCACGTCTTGAGACGTGAATGGCACTGAATTGATCACAAATTGTTAAAATGAATCTTAATTTTTTTTCAAAATCCAGCAATTTCATAAAAATTATTCCACAATTTTCTGTAACTTCTATTATTTATAGGGCAGAATAATGTTGAAATTGCTTGTTTTCCTCCCTAAATTTTGCATTCCACGTGAGATTCAACTGGTCTGTATTTGGCCCTTGAACTAAAATAGGTTTGACACCCCTGGCCTAGGGTGTATCTTTGGTTGTAATTTTGTCAAAATGCTTCTAACAGTTTTGACATAATCCTGCTAAAAGAAAAACAAATAATTAAATAAATGCTGGTGAAATTATACATACTGTACAATGGAACAGCAACAGGTGGAAGAAACCTTGTTTTTTTGTTTCCCGTCTCCTTTCCTAGAGGGTGGTGATTTATCGGATCCTTCCAGCGCTGACCTCAGAGTTTGTAAACCCAGACATGGTTCCCTTCGTGCTGCCCAACGTGCTTCTGATAGCAGAGGAATGCACCAAGGAGGAGTACGTACGCCTCATCCTGCCCGACCTCTCGCCTGTGTTTAAGCAGCAGGAGCCCATCCAGGTACAAACACACACACATGCACACAGGGTTGGGGTCAAATACATTTTTAAATTACAATTACGTCTTCAATTATCTACGTTCAATTACAACTAGGGGTGCACCGATTGCAATTTTCTGGCCGATCGACGCTTTTTTTTTAAAAAGCCTGACCTGCCGTTTGTCTTTTTTTTTTTTTCTAAGAGCATACACCTTGAATATTCCAATCTTATTTTATTATAAAACATTGAACAATATCCACGAAACAACACAAACTTGTTGTTTTAACTGCACATGAGGTAGTTATCTCAAATATATCCAAAAAGTTTAGAACATTGCTGTCCAAAATACTGAATGACTTTTTTTAGCCTTTAATTTTTCACATTTTAAAACAAACTAAACTTGTCCATCAGGTTCCACTGCAGACCTGTTTTCACCTCTTTGCCAAAAATAAAGTGCACAGCAGTGTTTTGGTTTTACAAATAAAGAAAATCACAGGGTTTGGGTTAAATGATGATGTAATAATGATCTACAGGACAAACTAAAAAACCATCTTAAACCACCAATAAAGTGTCCTGAGCTTTAGGTTTCCTTGTAGTGCAAAAAGTTTAAAAAATCCAAATGCAGCAGCTTTGTGGATATTTAAATGTAAAAATATCAATCTAAAAATAATCTGCAACAGTTTACAAGATAAAAGCTCCTAAAAGTCAAACATTCTAAAAGATAATAAAGTGCATCATGTGTAACATTTTCATAAGTCAACGTGTAATGACAGAATGAACATGGCACAGGTTCGTTGTTCTCACACTTATTGCAGTCACTTATACATTAGTGGAAGGTTTTTATTCATGTACAAAGCCATGAACTCCATCATGTTCTTCATAGTCGCTTTGCTCTTTTCACTGCTCATAAGCTCTAACAGCAGCCCACTGGCTCTTTGCTCCGTTAGCTTTAGCATTAACTTGATTGCTAGCTTCAAATGCTCCACACTCAGCGGTGTCGTGGTGTCTTATAGTGAGTCAGGTAGCGTTTTGTTTGCAGCTCCACCAGGACTTATTTCCACGTTACAGGAGTTACAAATTGTGATCCTTTGCTCTCTTTTTTGTATACTACTGCCAACATGCTATGCTAACCGTGCCTCCGTGACTGTTGTTGTTGTTGTTATCCTGTGTAGCAGAGGCATACGCACATGCACACATGATTTGGTAGGCGGGTCTGTCAGTCTTCTCACAGCAGAAGAGGGCAGTGGCTGACTTTATGACAGAGTTAAGGACGTTTGTGGAGTTAATAAAGATGGGTGGAAAAGATTGGTTTCATACACTGTTTGACCGGCCGATTGATCGGTGCATCCTTAATTACAACTTAATCACGATTACGGTGATTGGCATTTTTTACAATTACAATTGAAATTATTAAAATTATTCTTTTCCCCCAGAAAGTAATTTATAATTACATTCTAAATTGCTAAAGTTCAATTACAACTAGAATATTTACATTTCCTAAAGAAAATGCAAGTGAGGATGTAGGTGCTGGCCCGCGTTAGCATTAGCTAGCATTAGCATTAGTATAATTTAGCATGCATAAGCATTAACATAATGGTAGCATTCACCTAGGTTTAGCATTAGCCTAGTACTAGCATTAGCATTAACCCTCGCACTAGCATCGACTTAGAGTTAGCATTAGTCTAGCAGTGGCATTATCCTAGCATTAGCATTATCCTAGCATTAGAATTAGCCTAGCAATAGCATTAGCCTAGCAATAGCATTAGCCTAGCTTTATCTTTTAACCTTGCGTTAGTATTAACCTTGCGTTAGCATTAACATAGCAATAGCATTAGCCTAACATAAGCAATATCCTAGCAGTAGCACTAACCTTGCAATAGCGTTAACCTAGCTTTAGCATTAACCTAGCATTAGCATTAACCTAGCAATAGCATTAACCAAACAATAGCATTAGCCTAGCATTAATATTAACCTTGCAATAGCTTAACATTAACATCAGCCTAACATTATTGACCCTGACACACACACACACACACACACACACACACACACACACACACACACACACACACACACACACACAGTTGTAGCCCCAGCTTTTTATTCTCATTTGACACAGAAAAGGAAACTTCATCTCAGATAAATGATATGAATTCTAAATGATGTGTCACCATATCAACAAAGCCCTCTGTGTGTTTCTCTTCATGCTTCTTCAGGCTAGTAATATGGTGAGTGGTGTTTCTGCTGTGATTGTGTTTGTGGCCCATACGCTCATCATCATCATCATCGTGTTCATCATAAATAATCCACTGAATTCACCTCCATCACTAACCAGCAGAAGAAAGCTCAGTGTTGTATTGACTTTTTAATATCTCTCTCTCTGTGTGTCGTGCAGATCCTGCTGATATTCCTGCAGAAGATGGATCTGCTGCTGACCAAGACTCCAGCTGAGGACATCAAGAACAGCGTCCTGCCCATGGTCTATAGAGCCCTGGAAGCTCCCTCAGTACAGATCCAGGTACAGGATTAGATACCAGCAATGGAATGGGTTCTTCTAATGGTTTCACATCCTAAATCTGATTGTTCCGAGTGTTTCCAAACAGGAGCTGTGTCTGAACATCATCCCAACGTTTGCCAACCTGATCGACTACCCTTCCATGAAGAACTCACTCATCCCTCGGATCAAATCAGCCTGTCTGCAGACGTCCTCGCTCGCCGTGAGTATCCATCACACGTCTTTAACTCATTGACGTCTAAAGACATCATTTGGTTTAGTAGCGTTGGCTGCCATTCACGTCTATAGACGTCAATTGTGTTTTTCGGCTGGGGTTGCTAAGAGACAGTGTGACGAAGCTCACCTGTGAATATCAGGCTTGCACAATGATACAGTGACCAGCTGGTGACATGTAGGTGGCAGCAGCACACCTTTGGATGAGAGATCACCCGTGATGGGCAGAGCTCAGAGGGAGAGGAAAATAGATTACAAGACAGAAAATGGCGTTACAAGAGTTGATGCTGAAGTTTCCAGCAGCTCACAGCAGCGCACACTCAACCAGAGCATGTGTAGAACAAAGAAAATGATCAAAACAATGAGGCAAGCAGAAACACTCAGCATGTCCGGGAGTAGGAGGGAAGGGCATGTGTGGAGAATGACGGGGGGAGAGACTTGGAGGAATGCCAAAATACAGTAGGCAAACCATTCAACTCTGACCCAGGTAGCTAAATAATAAAAATGTTGCCCTCAAAAGCCTGGTCTCAGTGTTGTTTTTTTGTAGTTTTATAGAAGGAAACTAATGTTGAGGTGTCCCTAAAGCAAAATAAAAACTGCTTCAAAATCACTAATAGATTTTTTCAGAAAAAGGGGTTTTTATCAGCTTTTTGTCACAAACTGGGGATTTGTGTGAAACTTGCCTCTATTCAACTGCGGATTACAGAAGAACAAAACAAGCTAGAAACATTTTTTTGATGAAAGTAGAGACTTTAATCTTTCAGAATCTGATGTCAGATTGTCATCCTGCAGAATATTCTGTAGATCTTTAAAAATCAGTCAAAATGCTCTAAAATGGCTGGCAGTGAATAAGTTAAAGAGTTCCTCCACTTTTTTTTTACAAATGTGGCCTAAAATCTTCTAAATGTACTTTTTAAAAAGATGCCTAACAAAACGCAATATTTTGTACCATATTAATTGTTTTAACTGTTAAAAATGGGACTACTTTACAGTTTTAGAGCCTGTGTCCACCATATTTAAAATAGGTGATTGATGATGTCACGCAGCCTCACTGCCTGTAAACCTTCAATTGTTTACTGATGGATTGAAACATTCAGTCTGCATTTTAGATCATTTAGCAAAATGTCAACTTGTGTTGCCTTTGGTTGCTCTAAATAATCAGGAAAAGTTAAAGATGCTGATGTAAACCTCTTGTTTACTGAAAGAGGATTAAATCAGTTGTGACTGCGGTTTCATAATAGACAATGAAACAGAGAAGAAGAGCTCTCCTAAGGGGCCTTTCTCTGATTATTTAGAGCAGGGGTGTCAAACTAATTTTAATTCAGGGGCCAAATATGAAGCGGTTTATCTTAACAGGGCCACAGATTATAGGTGGGAAAATTAGTAATCATTAATCATTATTGTGGTCTAGTACGTCTAGTCCACGTATAAATAAATTATAGAATATGTAAGGCACAGATATCAAAGCAATAAGTAAACTCAAGAGATTTGAGATGAATAATGACATTGTGTGATATAAGCATGCTGAAAATGTGAGCCCTGCTAATATTGTGGAGTTTCATTAAATGTGTGTATTGTTTTGGAGATATCTAGCTGAGATATTTATACCTAATTTAATTTAATTTGCACAAAAATTCATAGTTTCTCCATTTTTGCTTTCTGCTGTGGGCCGAATTGGATGCTCTAAATGGCCAGATTTGGCCCCGGGCCTTGAGTTTGAGGATCTCTTTAATGTCTGTGTAAAGCAGAAATAAATTTATGTTATGAGTTTGTCACACCACAGAAACATGTGTCATTGACCACTGAGCCAAATATGAAAGCTCTCAAAATCATGGAAAAACAAGCACTTCTCTCTGCTTTGAGACGCTGGGGGTGTGTCAGTTAGAGGCGCTGGAACCACGCCCACTCGCAGGAAGGGCACCGCCTTCTTACTGTGTTTACAGGAGAGAACAATGTTAAAGCAGCTCCAGCGTCGATAGTGCTTCCAAAAGTGCCTGGATCAGGTCAAACGAGATATCAGCGGAAATGTCTGGGTAGAGTCAAAACTGTGCCCGCTAGAGGCAAAACAAAATTGCGCTGTATAAACATTTTAATTTAATTGAAAATGTGGCACCAGTGCACACGTTTTATTCCCCTGAGTCCAAATATGTGGTTTGTTTTCGGCTAGGGGCCAAATTGCGCCCGCTGGAGGCAACGGAAGTTTGGTGTGCTTCAGCAGCAGGGTCGGGTTTCTGACCCGCCCATTAAATCTGGAACACAGAAATTGGAAATATAGTTTTTGAAGCCTAACTCCACAATGAAATTATAAATGGTTGAATGGCTTTGTACATGTGTTAAGGAGTAAATTTATGACCCATTTTATGTGTTTAGAAAAAAATGTCAGAATTTGCTTCACACAGTCTTTAACGGTTCACATAGAACAATGAGATGATGGCTCATTTGTTGTCGTGCAGGTACGAGTGAATTCCCTAGTGTGTCTGGGGAAGATCTTGGAGTATCTGGACAAGTGGTTCGTCATCGATGAGATCCTGCCTTTCCTGCAACAGATTCCCTCCAGAGAACCAGCAGTCCTCATGGGAATTTTAGGTTCTGCTTTCAAGATCTTTTTATTCTTCACACACACACACACACACACACACACACACACACACACACACATGACCCTGTCACGTGTTTGTAAATGTACATTTTTGTTGCTTAATTCACTGCAGGAATTTTTAAGTGCACCTTCAGCCACAAGAAGCTGGGAATCCCCAAAGAGCACCTCGCCACCAAAACATTACCTCACCTGGTTTCTCTGAGTATCGACAACAACCTCAATCTGAACCAGGTACTGCTCTGTGTCTGTATGTGAGTCAAACGCAATGTCCTGCCTCCTGTTTAACCTTTAAACATGTTTCTATGTGTGTGCGCGTGTTCCAGTTTAACTCCTTCATGGCAGTCATACGTGAGATGCTGAACCGTATGGAGGCAGAACACAAAACCAAACTGGAGCAGCTGCACGTGATGCAGGAGCAGCAGAGGTGCCTGTTTTCATCTATTCATAGCGTGGTTACCTTCCATTTACAGCAGACAAAGCCACTGGTGGTTTTTGGTCTAGTTTTGTGCAGCCCCTAAAACAAATTCACAACACGCAAAATGACAGAAAAACGCACCAAACTTCAACAACACACAATATGATAACAAAAACAAGCAAAATGACTCCAAAAACACCTGAAATGAAAGTAAATCACAAAAAATACTCCAAAAAGACCCCAAACGGCAACAAGAAGAGAAATACACAAATTGACTTCAAAAACTACTGGAGTCATTTTGAAAAATACTTTAAAAATACACAAACTGACAACAGACACTACAAAGCACAAATTTGACTACACAAACACAATATGACAACCAAAACACACAAACAAATACGTAAAGTAACTCGAAAAACACCTGAAATGACAGAAAATCACAAAAAGTACCCCAAACGCCAACAGAAACACACAATATGATATATAAAAAATACACAAACTGACGACAGACACAACAAACACACCCAATAGGACAATGGAAACGCACGATATGATGTAATAGCTAAAATTATTTTTAAAAAGACGCAACAAGACAACCAAAACTGACAAAACCCTTTGTTCTTTTTTGTACTAATGCTCAAATTAGTCATTATTCTAAATGCTAACATTATTGTTGATAATGTGGACCTCAGTTAAGACTCACATATTTGTGTTGTCCACAAATATCTCATCTCTGATTTAGCGTCTAATCAGTTGGTCACTAATAGTAATGAAAATATCAGATGTTATGATGACGTAATTTTCCCACATCGTTCGAGTTTGTGATTGGTTCTTTTTGATTCCTCCATAGGAGCATCAACATCTCAAACCCTGGTCATCCATCAGAGGAAACCAAGGGTTCATCAAGCTCTGTCAGTCAGGTTAGGCTGTCTCCATAGCAACCAGTGATGATAGAATGAATATGATTTAAATAGACTTTTTCTGTTTTCAGATCGAGGACATCTTTGGCAGCTCAGGAGTGAATGGGAAAGAAAACGGGCCGTCAGCAGCGTCCTCACATCCTAACAGAGTACAGTCATAGCGCTACACCTCATTCAATATGTACACTATGCTAATTTAGCGCTAGCTGCTCAGAGTTCATGTTTTCCTTTATTACGTTTTACAGATGTCCCTCACACTGGAGGAGAAACAGCGATTGGCGAAAGAGCAGGAGCAGGCGGCCAAGCTGAGGAGTCAGCAGCCGCTAGCACCACAGACGGTTAAAGCAGCCTCCACCAATAACACACAGGTAACGCCCACCAATAGCTGTTTAACAAGTACTTTATTAATATTAAACAGATTTTTGTTCAATTACTCGTCCCCCAAATTTAGTCCAAAGCTGATTCTGTGAAGGTTGCAGATGGCTCCTTCAAAATAAAAGCTCATTCCGTTAAGTTTGTAGTTGCCCCCTTCAGAATAAAAGCCGAACCTGTAAAGGTTGCAGGTGGCACCTTCAAAATAAAAGCTGATTCTGTGAAAGTTGCAGGTTGCTATTTCAAAAATTAAAAGCCGGTGATGTCACAGGGTGTGCTCAGAAACCAAAATTTCAAAATAAAAGATGATTCTGTCAAGGTTGCAGATGGCCCATTGAAAATAAAATCTGATTCTCTGAAGATTACAGATGGCCCCTTAAAAAATAAAAGCTTGTGTCGTTATAGGCTGTGCTCAGAAGCCAAATACAGTAGATACTCATTTTCAGAATAACGAATGATTCTGTGAAGTTTACAGATGGCTCTTTCAAAATAAAAGCTGATTCTGTTAAGATTGCAGATGGCTCTTTCAAAATAAAAGCTGATTCTGTTAAGATTGCAGATGGCTCTTTCAAAATAAAAGCTGGTGATGTCATAGGCTGTGCTCAGAAACCAAATAGTAAATACTTTCAGAATGAAAGATGATTTTGGGAATGTTGCAGACTGCTCTTTCAAATGAAATGCTGATTGTTTGAAGTTTGCAGATTGCTCCTTCAGAATAAAAGCTGATTCTCTGAAGGTTGCGTTCTAATCATCAGGTTACTGATTCACATGTAATAATGATGTAATTATTGATTATTGGGGGCGTGTCCTGTGCGTTTCTTTCAGATGAAGGATCTGACCAGCAGTCTGCTCACCAACATGACTTCTTTAAACAACATGTCTTTAACCAACACAGTCCGACCGGCCGCCGTTCAGGGCGCCCCCATCTCTGCCTTCCCCTCCTCCGGCCCCATGGTCGGCTCAATGGGGGCGCCACTAGCTAATGGCTACAACTCACCCATGGGCTTCCAGGGCAGCGCCATGGGCATGCGGCCTACAGGCCCCTCCCTCTACGGAGGCATGGCCACCACCACCAGCACCCCTAACTTTGGAGCCCTGGTCCAGAATCCAGGACATACGAGTAAAGCTCCCGACATGTCAGCGTTGGACAATCTGTTCACGTCCAACAAACCCAAAGTGGCCCTCAACCAAATGGCTTCAATGGCCCCACCTCCAGCCGCCAACAGCCCCTGGCTCAACCAGTACGGTTCATCCTCCGGGGCTCAGACTCAGATGCAGGGGGGCCCCGTGGGGATGGGGGCGGCGCAGGCAGGGTTTGGGATTCAAGCCAACCCGTTTTTTAGCCCACAGAACTTTTCTCATCCTGCTGCTCAGAGCGTGAACCAGGCTGGGGTCAAACACAGCACGTCTGTCAACAACGATCTAAAAGACTTATTTGGATAATCACAGACGACTTCAGGAACTCAACATTGGCAAATATTACAGCGTCTCCAGGGCTCTGCTGTTTATATTTTTATTTTAGCCTGGTTGATATTCTGCTGCAGGTGATAGCTCAGCAGATATATATTAAGGTAACATGTTCACTTCTGGAAGAAAGCAGGAAAATTTATTTCTAGGTGTTTTTGAGTATGCTGAATCCATTTTTAATGGGATCTACACTGGGAAACCAATGGTTCCCACTCAAAATCAAGAAATCCAAGATGGCCACCATCCATATTGCCAATTTTGATATTTTGTCATAACTTTGTTTCTATTTGACAAAGAAGCATGATCTCAGGGAAGAATTATAGGTTTTCCGGCTCAAGAAATTTGATTATATATCTTAAAAATGCTGTAAATTGTGTTTAGTGCATGACCCAAGATGGCCGCCATCCGTATTGCAAATTTCAATCTTACAAATCTCACATTTGGTTCTGTTAGACGGACACTTCTTGTCCCAAAAAAACTACATTTTGTCACAAAGATGACGTTTCTATGTGAAACAGAACGTGGGCCCTTCAAATTACAAGCTGATTTTGTGAAGGTTGCAGATGGCCCCTTCAGAATAAAAGCTGATTCTGTGAAGATTGCAGAATGCCCCTTCAAAATAAAAGCTGATTATTTGATGGTTGCAGATGGCTATTTCAAAATAAAAGCTGATTATGTAAGGATTACAGATGGCCTCTTCAAAATAAAAAAGCTTTGCTCAGAAGCCAAAAAATACAATCCTTTCAGAATAAACTGTTGGACGGACAATCCTTGTCCCCAAAAACCTAAATTTTGTCACAAAGATTATGTTTCTACATCAAACAGAATCGAAGTTAAGATTGAATTTCACAACCCAGATGGCGGCCATCTTGGATCTTGCTCCAAGCACAATTTACAATATTTTAAAGGTATATTATTGAATTATTTGACCCTGAAAACCATTCGCCTCTGAGATTACGCATCTCTGTCAAATAGAACCAAAGACAAAATACCTAAATTGGCAATATGGATGGTGACCATCTTGGATTTCTCAATCTTGAATGGGAACCATTGGTTTACCAGTATGGATCCTATAAAAAATGAATTCAAACATTCTCAAACCCCCCATGTTCAAATTTTCCTGCTTTCTTCCAGAAGTGAACGTCTTTTTGAGGAACAGAGGCACAGAGAGGAACCCATTCTGTGGTTTAATTCTCCCAGTTTCCTACGATTTTCTACTTGAAATTCCTGGAAGTCCAACAATGGAAACTAGCGTTCTTAACGTGAAAACTGGCAGAAAAAAAATCTGCATCTATTTCCCATCCTCTCATTTTCATGTTTCTGGATCGTCACAGCGTTTCCAGTCAAGTTTTGATCGTCTGTCTGTCTGTCTGTGTGTGTGTGTGTCTGTGTGCGTGTGCAGTTCAAGGCCTTTCAAAATAAAACCCACTGAACAGTCTGATCCAGGAGGCTGCTCGCTTGGGGAGATTTTAGGAAAACAACAACATAAATGTTGTGGTTTGATGGTAATCATTTCACTGGAGCATTGCTAACCTTTGATCTGTGGGTTGTTAGAATCTTGTCAAACTTTTTTTTTTTTTTTTAATTTATTTATTTTTTTTTAGAAGCGTGAACCTCCTTTTTCATGATGATTCTCTGCTTTATTTTGAAAGGTCCATTTAAGTCTTTGCAATGCAGAAGGTTTGGGTTGTTGAATGAAATCTGTTTCAGCATAAATTTGATATCAACTGCAGTTAAGCTTTACTAGTATGGAAAATTTGGAGTGCACATACTAGATTTGAATGGAAAATGAATGGTAAATTCAGGATTGACATTGGCTTTTGAAACTATTACAACCAATCAGAGAGCTGGATTTGGTTATAATTCCTCCTACTTCATTTGCATTCATTCCACAAGTATTTTTAGTGAATCATTTGGCTTTACTAGTACTACTAGTACACTTTAGTAATAGCAATGTACTAGTAATACCAGTGAGATTTTGAGTGTATTGGTTGTAAACAAAAATGTAGTTTTACTAGTAAAGGTTTTGGTGCACTAGTGCTAGTACAGCTTCCTGGTAAAGATCAATTGTCTACTAATAGACAATTTTGTGTTACTAGCAGTACCAGTTGATCTAAATCTACTATACTAGTTCTACTAGTAACACACAATTGTCCACTTTCATTAAGTCTACTAGTACTACTAGGAAAATAAAAACAGTCTTCTAGTGCTACTAATGAGATTTGGAATGTACTAAAAGTATAAAAAAAATAAATAAATCTTGGTGCACTAGTACACCTTACTATTAAAGAAAAACCATCTACTAAGTAGACATTTTTCTCTTACTAGTGGACTAGAAAAAACCTCAAATCTTTACTAATTTTACGAGTAACACAATCACACAATTGGTATAATCACTCCTATTTCATTTTCACTAGGATTTTTTGGCTTCATTAGTACTACTAGTAAAATTTACTAGTAAACAAACATTTTCTTCTATTAGTAAAGATTTTTGGTGCACTAGACTTGACTAGTAAAAGAAAATCATCTACTAGTAAACAATTTTCTCTTACTAGTAGTACTAGTAGACTAGTAAAAACTCAAAGCTTTACTAGTTCTACAGTTAATACAAAATGTATCAAGCAGTAGATTATTTAGTTTTACTAGTAAGGTGTACTCGCGCCCTAGTGCACCAAAAGCCTTCAATAGTAGAAAAAATGTTTGTTTCCTAGTAGCCTACTACTAGTAATCTCACTAGTAGTATTAGTGAAGCCAAACGATTCACTAGTAGGAAGTCCTAGTGCAAATGAAGTAGGATGGATTTGGTTCAAATCCAGCTCTCTGATTGGTTGTAATATCTTTGAAAGCCAATGGCAAGCCTGACTTCGCTTTCCACCGCCCACTCATTAGCATATAATGATTACTAGAGGTACTAGTGACAAGTTTTGTTTCACTCGTGCACTAGTAAACCAAATATGATCACTAGTAATGCTTAGCCATGATTGGTTATTATATCAGATGCATGCTCACATGGCTTTCCAGTTTGTGTGAGTGGAGTTCGTACACCTGCAGTTTGTGCTTTACACAGGTACATTAGTAACACTACACAGATCTGATCTAGTACTTGATTGGTTCCTTCTCTAAAACTATACTTGCACACGTTAGCGTTCAATATTAGCCTATTTTTAAAACTCATTCCAAATAAAACGTGACCAATTCAGTTTTTTAAGCTTGTTCTGTAACCATTCACCCCTTCATTTAGAACCACTGGTGTATATGTATGTGAGCCTGTGTTCTGGTATCAGCTTTGGGTTTGCAGAGGACCTGCTTTGGTGGCGTGATGTGTAAATACGAAGCAGACGTATACCTTTGATGTACTTTGATCATGGTTACGACGAGGCCTTAGATGAGTCGTCTGCAATAAACCGAAGCTGCGTCACGATTGGTTGAAAGGACATTGGGTGTTCTTTAGTAATCCACTGGAAGGTTTTCAACATTTACACAAACTCACACCTGAATCTGGGCTTTTTCTTTTAATGAAAATGAAGAATTGCACTGAATTGGATTCACTTTGATCACTGTGATCTTTACTGATGATAAGGATTGTCCTTGGCCTGTAATGTCTTTTATTGCGTCACAGTGTCTAATTATTAAAAAACACTTGTTTTGAGTTGAGCTGTCTTTCCAGTAGCAGGGCAGTGTTACCTATTCATTTAACAGGACGTGTTTCTCATCAAAAACCCCAAAACCAGTGAAGAGTTAATTCTTCTCGGGGATCATTTGTATCTGCTGCTGACATGTACATTATGTGTAGCGTGGGCGTGGTTACGTTGCTTCTCTTTGAGGCGATTTAATGGAAACCTTATGTACATATAAAAAGAAAAGTACTTCATCAAATATTCTCTCGTCTGATTTTTTACGTTCAATATTTAGTTAGAGGAAAAAACTGAATAAATAGGCAAAACATGGCGGTTTTATTGATGGCAGGCTGGTTTGAAGTGCAAGTAAAGCAGCATTCAATGGCACACTGATGGACAAACATTCACTCTAGTTTACTCATTCCCGAAAACTATCAAAACCCAACAATACAAAAGGGAAAAAAAAGCTTTAAAACTGCTTAACAACGTAAATCTGTACCTGTATTTCATCTGAGACTTGATCTCATCCACTATTGATGCCAGTGTGAACCAAAGTGACATTTCTGGTGTGTTTCACAGACTAAAAGTTGTGCTAAAACAATGGTGGCTGTTGATGTTGTGGCCTCCATAAAGACCCAATTAATGCCAAAATCGGAGTGACATTACAGTATATATCAAAGAGAACAAAATAAAGAAAGCAGGACAAAATTTATGTCAAGTCAACCACATTCTCTTCCTTGTCTGGTGAAGAAAAACAAGAAATCACGTTGTAATCATGAAATAAAGACGCACATAAAGAGTTGTTTCTCCTGGAAAGAAAACTGTTAAAAGTTGAGAGTCGTATATCTTGAATGAATGTAAACACCAAAGACTTAATGACTGTGTAGGAAAAGTACATTTCAAAATTGTGTCAACCTGTGTCCACTTTTAAAGCATGTTCATCTGGAGTAGAGCAGAATGCCTGTCTGCATCCTGGATCAGGCAGAAACAGACGATTCAAATCACTGGTCTCATAGTTAAAAGGTGTGTTGTGGCATCTCCAATGTCATAGGAATGGTTTTGGTGGAGCATCAGATGATGTTTTAAGTTTTATTTTTTTCCTTCAGATTTTTCTCATGTTAGTTGAAGTTTTTTCTGTCATCTGAAGTCTCTCAAATGACTTTCCTTTAGTCCCTGCTGGAATGTGTGTTTGTGGGGGAGGATGTGTTTGTTCCAGGATGAAGAAGTTCTCTGGTCCTCTGCTTTGAGTCATAAAAGTGTAAATAATTCCAATTGTGCAAAAAGTATTTTTATCTCGGTCTGAGTTTCTACAGCTGAAACGTGGCTATTATAATAGAATTTTTGCAATTGGGTAAGAATAGTGGCTTGTGACGTTTTGGTGGCTTCTTGCATCACCACCCACCACTGTTGGCCCCGCCCCCTCCTATAAAACCTGTTGCCTCCACAATCTGTGGTGAGTAGGTTGGATTGTGAGTGAAGTGTATTGAGGCTTGAGTAGCTAATTAGCATAGCACAGATTGTTCATTGGAGATTTTATAGTGGGTGTGTCTTAACTGCTCCAGAAGCCCCGCCCATAATCAAGGCATTTTTTTTTTTGAATTTTCAGCCAAAACCTCAGGGTTTAGTTGGAAATCCCACAATGCAATGCACAAAACTTTTTCGATGTTCAAGTCACATGACAACAAACCCATTGTTACTGGTGAGTCGATAACCAACTTTAAAGTGGCACTTCCTACTTTTGATCATTTGTATGTGAGTAAATCCCTGTCAGAGGGTTTATGAGAACATCGTTTAGATGCCATACAGGGACATTTATGAAATGTGAATTATGTGGCTGAGCAGCTTTAATTAAAAAGTAAAAAGTTCCCCAAAGTGACTCAAAGAAGGCAGTGACCTAGTGACGGTAGACGGACATCGTTCCTGTTGCTCACGAGAGGCTTCGCTTAACAGCTCTGATCATGTTTGTGGAAAGGTTCTTCTGAGTCATCCCTACAGAACAAATGATGGAGCAAAGGTAAAACACCAACAGCTGTCTGCTTAAGGCCTTATTTTAGATCATACTTTGAGGAATCCTTCTCACCTGCAAAGTCGAGCACATAGTTGAAATTTCTGGTGTTGAAAAGCAAAGTTCCTGCTTGGTTCTGTTGGTACGCCACCTCAATGTCCTGACTAGAAATACTGCAACGATCCTACATTATATTGCAAAAATGCACATTTCAATCAATTTGTAGCTTTTGTGATGCAGCACCATTTACACAGAAAAACAGCCTTACTTTGGTGTAGTCCTTCCATTGGCCGTCAATATCTTTAAACTGCCAGCGTGGTCCCATGACGGAACTGAAGGTCGGGAAAATCACAGTAACAATTAAAATAGATGCAGTAAACAAGACAACCAGAGCCTATACTACGAAGCTAGATTTCTTCTTATCACGCTAACTTTTGGGATTTATTCCATGTGTCCTGTACTACAACAATGGCTAACTTCTTACGGGCTAAATCACCGTGGTAACTGAAAACCAGGTTTTGTTCTGGATGAGATCTGAGTGAGTACTAAGTCCCACCTCCAGAACAATCAGTTCTCTTGGACAATGACCTGCCCATTGTTAGAAGATCCTGGTTGGTGCAGATCTGACAGTTGCATTTAGGAAATAGAGATTAATAAAGCTGATATCTGCAGAGTCTGAGAGATGTCTCAATGTCCCAATGTCCCGCCCTAAACAACTTCACTTCCTCCTTCTGCCTCTGCCAATGTACCAGAAGCCACGCCTCTACTTTTCTGCACGCGTATTGTGGAACATAGCAAGGTTGCATTGGGTCGCATTGATATAGGTCAATGGGTCAGGTAAGAGCCAAAATCATATTTACCTGTTTGCTGTTGTCACACGCGGCCATGTTTCCTAAATTCACTTTGATTGACAGACTCCGTTACAGGAAGTGGAAGCCTATTGGCTGGGCGATCAAGGCGATAATTTCCATTTGTATAGGGGTCTATAGGATGAAGGCGGGACTTATATACATTGATGTATATGAATGACCACCGGCAGTAGACCATAGTAAAAGACGAGTTAGGTATTTTTTTGCATTTCAAAAGAATGATACATAAACGTAGATTTCTCAGAAACTCTGGATCTCAGATTTAAAAGACAAATGCAATCCTTTCATTTACTGATGACATCATTTAGGAAAGATATAGATTTATATCTGATGGACTGATTTACTGTCAGCTGATGAAGCCTGTGGAGAGACACTCTTTGTATCACGGATAGATCAACTCATTCATTCTTTCACTCATTCATTCATACATACTGTACATACACGCAGCAGGAACATACTACAGTGAAACAACGTATTCTCATCCCAGTGTGTGTGTGGTAAATTGAGGAGGACTACCTGAATTGAAACACGTCGGTGATGTAATAAAGTGAAACTGATCACAGCGCGCTCCGTTTATCGTCCCATGGATTAATATTTTATATTCTCATGCTTTTTACGCATTAACAGTGTCAGAAGCTTTCTGTCTGTGTTCTTTTCTTTCTGCTATTTCTGCAACAACACTGTTGTTTTTGGCCTAAATTATGGATTTAAATTCTTCATATTTTTAAATAATTATTCCTCTTTTGTGACTTAAATTGCTCTACAGTTTCTACGTGTACAGCGAAAAGGTTTTAAAGGAGACATATCATGCCTTTAAATCCTTCCTTTTTTACATATAAATCATACAGTTGTGGTCTATATAAAGCAGAACTGCAATGCTTGGGTCTGAATTCCTCATTATTATAGCTCCACAGGCCTTTTCTGATGTGCTTCTGAGAGCAACTCGTTTTGGTCTCTTTAAATGCAAATGAGACACTTCATACCCCCCCCCCCGTAGTTTGATAGAAGAGATACGATTATGTAGCGGCGCAGAAACTTTTTATTCAGAGGTTATTTACAAAATGTCAACAACAGAAGACTTGTCCATCCAGCTTTACATGTTCGAGCCAGAGTCTGACCCGACGGAGCGAGATGAAAATGATGATGAACCTGCAGAACCCTAACAAGTGAGCTAACACAAGTATCGAGCTAACGCTAGCACCAAACTAATGTCACGAAATGCATTTTAAGAAAAAAACCGCAAAATGAAATGACTAATGAAAACTTTAGACTTAAATTAAATCACGTAGGCCATATCATCAAGGATCTAAAACGAGCACACAGCGCTAACATATGAAGACCGTGCAACTGCTAATGCTAACAAAACAATGACAGGGACGTCTTATCATCACACTGTTTAGCGTTATTTACAGCTTACCAAAGTGCTCTGTTCGTCGTCTCCAAAGATAGAAGGAATTGAACCCTCAATCAGACAAAGTCTTTCAGCAAATCCTTCTTTATACTGGTGGAGGTTGATGAAGCAGTCATCCTTGAAGTGCTGCGCGCACACAAAAATGACCTTACGCACAGATGTGGGTACATTTCTATGAAAAATAAAACTCAACCAGGCACTTTGAAAAGGTTCTGATGCTGGGAGACGGTGTAATGAAGCGTGTGGGTTACTACATCCAACAACCAAACATTTTGACATGTCCTCTTCCGCATCCTTGAGCTTGGACTACAAAATTGCAGCGAGAAATAAAAAGTCAATGTACTAATTTGGCAGTTCCGCTGCAAATACTGTGACGTAATTGTTCAAAAAACGTAATAGGGAATCGAAAAATCGAAACAGATTGCAAAATATGACCAAAAGAGGATATAAAGATATCAATGGAGCACCTGAAGAGACTAATTTGAACTTTTTTGTACTTCTAATCAAAACAACAAAATGCATTTAAGGGCTAAAAAAGTGGATTTAGCATGATATGTCCCCTTTAAAATGTGTCTCAGGTTCTGTATTAGGTTTGCATGTTCTGTATTATTAGTTTACTGCACTACGACTCAGAAGGTTATTAGTTCAAGCAAAGCCCAAACTGTTCGTTTTACCCGACCTGTCGTTGTGTTGAACCCTCCTCACTCGCCTCTCCGTCCCAATGATGTTATTGATCTGAATCATTTCTACAAAAAGCCAAAGAAAGATAAATGTAAGCCTTGTACATTTCTGGATTATAATGAGACAAACTGTGTGTGTGTGTGTGTGTGTGTGTTACCTGGAAACTTCAGTGTGTACATAAACCCTCCGACTTTGAAGTGTATGTTACCCTGTGGATTCAGCTGGAAATGTCTCTCAATAGCAGCGCTGTCAAATGAACACAACTACACACACACACACACGCACACACACACACACACACATACACACACACACACACACACACACACACACACACTGTATAGTCCCTTAAACTGGTTTCTATTGTCATTGTTAATTCCTTGTGATTTTTTTCTCTAAAACACTTGTGTCACTTTAACTCAGCGGCCAATCACATCCCAGTTTGATCTCAGGTGGGCCAAAGCAGAAAAATACTGATATTTAAGGAAAAAAGAGCAATTGGATTAATATTGTGTCTTAGTTTGTACGTCGTGTTGGATGAGTTGCTTACATGAGCTTGATATTCTGTCCATACTCCTTCATCTGCCATAAACTCCCATTTGTATCCTCCATCAGAGAGCTGGGATGAAGCTGAAGGCAGCACTGAGGAGGAGTTCAGGCTGAAAACATGCGAGACATGTTGGAGAATTTCACTTTGATACATTTTAAAGGGACAGTATAAACTGCTGTTAAAGTGGACACTCACGACACAATGCTGGATGTTAGTTTGGGGCGACGGCGAACCTTCCTGTTCATGTTAGTCACCAGGTTGGTTTGAGTCATCGCTAAAAAATCACAGACTATCAGTCGCCTCAAGATTTCATAGGAAGATGAAGTTTTTTAGTGAGAGCACCACATACCTGAGAAGTTTAGAACGTACTGCACTGATCCAACGTTGAACTGGACTGATCCCTGAGGATTGATCCTGAACTGATGCTCTAGGTCTTTACTAGTGATGGATGAGGACTGTGTGCCGTAGCTCTGAAAGCACAGAGGGAATAACAACAGAGGGACATGATGGGGTTTTTACAGCTGATGTATGAGATGGTCTCACCTGCTGTGATCCATATTCACGCCACAGATGATCGTCTCTGAAGTACCAGCCCACGTCCTCTAACTGATGAACCAGCCTCTGCACCTTTAGAGCAGGATCTGACGTCTGCATAGAGTCAAAATCTATGACCAGCTGCCTGTGGAAACACACACTTTAAATCACATGTGTGTCAAACCCAAGGCTTGGGGGCCAAATCCGGCCCTTTAGAGCAGTGGTTCTCAAACTTTTTTGGCTCAAGTACCAACTTTCTCTTATTTCTGAATCCAAGTAGCCCCTTTGTCTGACTACAACATTTTTGCTCAGAATTCCATGAAAAAACAACTATAGAGCATAATGATGAAATGAAGGAGTGATAACACACATTTTCAGAATAAAAAAAAAATGTATTCATCTCCGTGGGGCAATTAGCACAGTTTCATCCCATCCAAGAATATGAAAAGACAATCACATCTAACATGGGGGGACAAGGGTGGGAGAACTGTAGGTCGCCCCATGGGCAACAACCTGTATTTAGGGGAAAAGTGAGAAAACAGAAGGAAAGGGAGAGGGGAAAAGGCAGGTCCTAACCTGAGTTCTCTATTGGGGATCACAGTGTAAAACTCAGAAAAAACCTAATCAGCGTACATCCACGAAGGGAGGGGGACGGAGCGTCATGTCTACACAAACATCTTGGTGAGATCTTGTTTTCGATATAGGCTAGCACAATTTTGGTAGCCTTGAGTCCTGGTCTCCAGCAGTATTCCGATAAAGTGGCCTTATCTTGCAGCCGAGCTTTAATTTCTCTAAGTTGGTTTCAAATTCCGTGTAAACGTTCCAAAGTAGCCCAGCTTATTTTTGAGTTCATTCATCACAAGTCTCAGATTTAAGAGCCCTGCACAATCCACCAGAAATGACTGCCAGCCTTCCCCAAACAGCTGTCAATGTAACACGGACTTTGCAATAGTTCAGAAAGCTGCCAGCTCCAATCAGCAGCATGCCTACTACCATAATTTCAATCATGTAGACATCTTCCATGTCCTCAACGGAAAGAATGGACAGTCACACAAACCTCCGCCAGGAGTCAAGCTCGTATCCAGCAACAAATGTTCCGTCCGGTCCGGTGGGCTCACCTCTGCCCGTTTTTGGTCGATTGCATTGAGAGACCAACTGATCATAAAAAGTCCATAATTTCAATGTTTTGATAGAGATGTAAAGAGAGGCTCCAATCAGATTCATAATACAAAACAAAACAAGCAGCAGTAAGGACAGATAAGGGTGGGAGAGGGAGCAGAGAATGTGACCGCCTTCATCGAGTGTAAGAAAAGAAGAATTTTGTAAATAAGTGGAATGAAATATTTAGTGCCTCCTGAATAGATTTATTCCTAGGGATGCACCCAGACATAAGCTGAAAATGAAACACCAAAATAAATGATTAGTACAGTTGCATTCATGGCTGAGTGTGTACTAACCTCACTGAAATCAAAGCATTGCAATTGTCTTAAATAATATTAATGCTTCAAAGAATACATCAATCATCCAGGCTCACCCGTGCTGACTGCGGTGTTTTAAACATCCTGTTCTGGTTGGTTGTTTCACTG
Organism: Gouania willdenowi; assembly: GCF_900634775.1. Classification (NCBI taxonomy): domain Eukaryota; kingdom Metazoa; phylum Chordata; class Actinopteri; order Blenniiformes; family Gobiesocidae; genus Gouania; species Gouania willdenowi. The sequence continues at coordinate 8,048,453 of NC_041049.1, forward strand.
TGTTTCGGCCAAGAACCAAACATGCACTTTTGGGCAGTTTTTGGCCAAAACATTTCGGTGGATGAATTTTGGATGCTTCACTAATTCTTATTTCTATAGTTTTTCTCATTTCTGGTCATCTCTCGCCACATCCCTTTTTCAGTTCATGTTCTAATCAAGATCATTTCCATCATCATTACTACTATAATAATCATTTTTAGCTAAAAAATAAACATTATGAATGTTTAATGCTCTCATTTGTTAATTTTCCACTCAGGAAATTTACTTGGATTTCCTGATATGTTTCGACTGTCAACTGCCAGTCTTCTTCAGAGGTGTCTGCTGATTGCTTTGATTCAATTCAGTTAAACTTTATTTATATAGAGCAAATTTACAACAAAAGTCATCTCAAAGCGCTATCAAGCTTTGATGTTTTTCTTGACTTCTGCATAATAATTCCAATAAGTTATTTTTGAAAAATATGTTAAGGTTGTCATTTATTTAGACAACTGTAAAGTACATTTCCTGAAAAACAGTTGAATAAATGAATCCTTAACATATTATTCAAAAAGCAGACGCCTTTGAAGTAGACGGGCAGTTGACAGTTGAAACATGTCAGGAAATCAAAGTAAATTTCCTGAGAAACACTTGTATGAATAATGAAACTATAACATACTATTTGAGGATAAATAGGTTCAGGTGAGAAAACAAACTGACCTCCCGTCACCAATGTGGAGGGTGATTCCTTTCACTCCTGGGTGACGATAGTGGGTCTCGATCACATGATCATTGTTGATTGACACCCACTGCTGACCATCTGACAACTGCCACATACTTCCTGTAAAACATAACACTGTGCCTTTAAGTGTCCTTAAACAAACATTAACATACAATAATTCCAGCAAGTTCATTTAGTCTTCTTTTATAAATCAATATGTTAAGACAGTCTTAACATATTGGCCAGAGACCATCAGGCAACAGGGGGAAAAAAACTCATAAGGACACATCAAAGCGATCAGCATATGCCTTTGAAGAAGACTGACAGTTGACAGTCGAAACGTGTCAGGAGATTAAAGTAAATTTCCTAAAAAAAAAAAGGTGTCTGAATAAAAGGAAACCTTAATATATTTATTAACATACAGTATAACACTCATCCAAAGGCGTTTATGTCATTTTGTTCCAGGTTGTCTATTAAAATAACTAAATAAATCATTAAAAATGATTAAACATTAAACACAGCCTCTGTTCCAAAACTATATTTATTTAAGTTTGATCAATAATAAACAAAAAAGTTTTGAATAACTCTCCCAGTTTAAGAACCATTGATGTAAACGGTGTTAAGCAGAAATGTGAACATTTTCAATGGAATTAGGATTATTGCTTCTTTAATACACACCTACAGCGTTCTCCTGGGAATAATCCTGTCCATAGGCCTGTAAACAAGAAATACACATCAGTAAGAATCATGTGAAATAAATCACCAATCATATTATTAGAAGGACTCACCATAATAATCTATGAAATAACAAGTCAATGGAGAAAATGAAAGTTTTAGAAGCGACGTCGCTTTCTAAAAGATATGTAAACAGAGCTGTGTGGTTTCACTTTCACTTTGTGAATGAACGCGTCACATATAATTATAGCTTCTTACCTTTTATGGAACATCCTATTTTCATAAATGCAAATATGAATTGAATGAATGTGTCCATATGTTGAAATGTTGGTCAATGCTGTTGAATTGAAATAACGTTTGAAAAATAATAATAATAATAATAATAATAATAATAATAATAATAATAATAATAATAATAATAATAATAATAATAAAATAAATATAGTCACAGAGTTAAAATCTTTTCAAAGGGGTTTTTATTTTATTACAGCTTTTTTTTTATTTTTTTAATTTTAATTTTTTTACTGCAGTTAGGGTGAGGTTTACAGTTTTCTGTTCGCTGGGATTTTGTTGTGTGTGTGTTTTGTTCCACACCTGCCAGAATGGTCAGCCTATGATTTATTTTGTGCCGCTTGTTTGCAGTTTAAAAAAAAAAAAACAGAAACAAAAAACCCCGAACATTCCAAAAAATTATTTTCTTAATTTTTTTTCTTCTTTTGGGTTCTTGTTTTCTAAGAATAGAAAAAATAGAATCCAAAATATTCCAGTTCTCGTGTGAGGATATTTAAATGGAAGAGAAAATGACTGTGATGGTGGCGGACCTGTGTGTTTTCAGTGATGGGTGCAGCTTTTATTTTGAAAGGGAGTCACTAACCACATTTCTATCACTAGAGAGAGGAAGTTTTATTCCAAACAAAGTGTTTGAACTTGACATTGAAACTACTGTTAAAATCCATGTATGGTTTGTTATTTGGTTTATACATTTTAAAATAAATAGAAAAAGCAAATAAACTGTGTTTTTGTTTTACTTATGTAAAACCAAAATGGAAATACAGGAAGAAAAAAATAAACAGATAAGTTGCTTTTTCTGTTTTACATTTGAAATGAGAAAATAGCAAAATTTTGTTTTGTTTGTGTGGTATTTGGATATTTACTTGTGTGCTGTGAGTGTGTGATTCAATGTATTAGCTTAGTCTGTAGTCCTTTGTATTTATTTTTTAAAGTTTTGTTTTCTGTTAAACATTTATTTGTACATCCCCGTTTGGAATTGTTTTTGTTTCAACCTATTGTGAGCTCTTATTTTGTAATACAACTCTGACCACCAAAAGCAGGAGATTGTTAATGCTGCTTAATAACACAGAGAATGCAGAATATTTAACAGTTAACAGTGTTTTAGTTTTTATACACCTGAAAGAAAAAGAAAACAGACCACAAACACTTATTCAAACTTTTATTCTCAATGCTGATATGCAGAATTACTTTGGACTAAGGAACATATCAGGTCAACAAATGTAAAGCACCTTATATGGCTTCAAGTGTGTGTGCGTAGTGTGGTTGCAACTTTGTGCAAAACAGTCATGAAATTGCATTTTTCTATCTAATATAAAGGCAGCAAAAATGTACATATACTGACTATCATGTATATATTGTATGACTGTGTGAGTGATTGTTTTGACAGTAGTTTATTTTTCTGTTTTGGCAGTAATAAAAGTTGATTCCCTGATTAAAATAATGAAGATTAGCTATTGTGTGGCCTATATTGACCATGGCTGATAGTAAAATAAAAGGTTTACACATGATTGCATAGAGATAGCTTGGCATTATTCACGCTTACCGATTTCATAACTCCAAATCAGAGGTGGGAACAAGTCACTACTTCTCAAGTCTCAAGTCATGTCACTGAAGTCCTGAGTCAAAGCCAATCAAGTCCAAATCAAGTCCAAGTCAAGTCAAAAGTCCTCAACTTTAATTTACAAGTCTCAACAAGTCATGAGTCCATAATGTACCACTAGTGCCATTTTACAGAGCAAGTTTATTCAACAAAATAGTGATATCTGACAATATGGTTTTTTAAACAAATCAATCCACAATATTTTTAAATTTGAAAATTTTCCACAGTTCCTTTGTTAACCAAACAAATAATAATTAAACTGTTAAGTAGAACCCGGTATATTTTTCTAAATTATGGCATAATCTTCTATAATCTTCTCAAGTCAAAAGTCTGAAGTGTGAGTTAAGTTACGAGTCTTTTGTTTTCAACTCTAAGTCAAGTTGCTAGTCCTTTGTGATTTTGCCAGGTGGAGTCTAAAGTCATGTGACTAGAGTCAACACCTCTGTTAAATGAAACAGAAACAAATTTTAAAAAAAAAAAACACATTGTAACCTGTAGGGATGTAACGATTAATCGTAAGGCAGTTAAAAATCGATTCATAGGTACCACGGTTCACATCGATGCTCTGAAAATTGAATCGCAGTACTTTTTTTAAACAGCAGAGGGCGCTATATATTAATCCCTCCAGAAGCGGACGTGACGGGCGGAATCTGCTACTACTTTCTTTCTGGCCGCCATTTACTGTTAAACATGCTCATAAATGATTCTTTACTCCTTTAGCACCGAAAGAATATCTGTAATATTACGTGAATATCTGTAAAAGTCACGTTTTTCTATTAGCTCTGTCTGCTAGCATAGCTTCTCTTCTTCACTGGTGGAATATCTGCATGCCAACCGACCATTGGGTTACCAGCGCCCTCTGCTGGTCCCAACAAATATCTGACGTAAATACAGTAAAATGACTGTTTTCTTTTTTTTTTTAAAAGTCCAATTGTTAAGGCACAAAATACATTTTCAGTTGCACTTTTAAAAAGAAAAAGAACTATTATGTAGTTTTGAATTGTTTACTATAGAACCAGAATTTAAATTAATGGGCTTCTTCTTCATTTGTATTATTCCTTTATTTATTTCATTCAAGATTTATTTTTAGTTAAATTGCATTGTTTTGAATAGTTTATCAAAGGATTCTTTTGACACTGAAAAATAAAAGGAAAATAGTACAGTATTTTCCCCAAAAAAATAAAGGAATATTTTTCAGTCATCATTTGTCTACAGTCCCATTTTGTAAAATAAATCGGGAGAAAATCGTATCGTGAACCCAGTATCGTGAATCGAATCGTATCGGGAGTTGAGTGAATCGTTACATCCCTAGTAACCTGCTCAGGACAAAAAGCTACATCAATCATGGTATAGAAACTAAAAAACATTAAGAAATGGCTTTTTTTCTCCAGTTGGAAACGCTCGTCATACGAGCACACGGCGGATCTTGCGGGTGTTCTTGGTTTTGAGGTTGGTTTGAATCATTGCTGTAAAAAAATCACAAAGAACCCAAATTAGTTTCTCCTTTTCTTCTATTGAAGGGTACCTGTAGTGAATTTTAATTGAACGCTCTATCAAAATATATATAAAATATATAATATCAACTGCTTTGTTGGGTTATCGGCTCCACTGAAACGACCAGAATCAACATGTTATTGAGTCATGGATTGTGTCACAACTCCTCCTACAACGAACGCGCACATTGGCTGCAAGCACGTCCGCCGAAATGCCATGTTTAATTATCTCAGCGTTGCTATGAAATGACTTTTAAAGAAAATAATCCAACAAAACCTCTGGTATTACATGTGATCTTTTGATAGAGCTTGCCATTGAAATTCATGTTCAATGTTGTCGTATACATGAATAGTCTTGAGCCATATCTGTACTTTGTGACTGGATTTGTAATAGAGAGCACTTAGGACTAAAAACATGAGGAAAGGTCGTCTATGTCCAATACGTCAAGTTCTTTTAAATGTAACTGCAAATAGGGCCACAAAATGTGATTGTCCATGTTTTGAGGGCCACAATATCAATATTAATGTCAGCATTTAGAATTAGCACTCTAATCATCAATGAAGGAAAGAACAAAGATTTTGTATGTATTTTTGTTGTAATGTTGTATATTTTCTTTCTCATTTTGCGTGTTTTTAAAAATAATTTTGTGTATTTTTCAGGTTTGTATTTGTAGTTATCTCTTGTGTTTATGCAGTACTTTTGTGTAGCCTATATGTGTTGTCATTTGGTTTATATTTGTTGTCCTTTTGTGTATTTTTCTGTAAATTTGTATGTTTTATAGTGTCATTTTGTGAATTTTTGCTGGGGTTTTCTCTGTCATTTTTGTGTTTTTGGATCTTTTGTGTATTTTTGTTGTTGTTTTGTATATTTTTCAGGTTTGTATTTGTAGTTATCTCTTGTGTTTATGGAGTACTTTTGTGTAGCCTATATGTGTTGTCATTTGGTTTATATTTGTTGTCCTTTAGTGTATTTTTCAGTTATTTTTGTGTTTTTGGGGTCATTTTGTGTATTTTGGTTGTGGTTTGGTTTATTTTTCAGCTTTTTATCTGTAGTTATGTCGTGTGTTTATGGAGTACTTTTGTGTAGCCCATTTGTAGTAATTTTGTTGTCCTTTTGTTTATTTTTCTGTAATTTTGCTGTTTTAAGTATCATATTGATGCTATTTTTTCTTAATTTTCTGTCATGTTTGTATCTTTGAAGTCATGTTTTGAATTTTTGCAGTTTTTTTTTTTTAAATGTTAATTCTGTCATTTTTGTGTTTTTGGAGTAATTTTATGTGTTCACTTAGAGGGCCGCATAAAACTGGAGTAGAATTGGTATAAAAACCTGAGTTGGGGGATACCAGTTTGTCAAAATCAACCAAAATGGAGCATTTTCCACGACCATAAAGAGGCTGTTCAAACTGATTGTGTTTGCAGAATTAACCAATTCAATCAATGCTGCCTTGCTATGTCTCAAACTATTGTAAGATAATGTGTAAAACCAACAGCTCACCTTTGAAGTCCACTTTGTAGGTCTGTCCACTGACGGTGAATGTGAAGGAGTCTTGAGGGTTTCCCTGGTACCTCCTCTCCATGTCATCACTAGTGATGGAGGACTCAGTGGACGTGCCGCTCTGCTGAGACACAGTCACATGTTGCCTTCACCCTATACGTGTACAGCCATTGTTATTCCTGTGACTACCATACTGTACATACCCTGGTTTTGTACTTGTGCCACGTCCCACTGTCTCCTTCAAACTGCCACTCAGGCTGAGAGCGCAGAGATACAGCCTGCACTCCTTGTATTATTCTGCCCGAGAAAAGGTTTAACTTGATCACTGAATAAAGAACGTTCTCTGGTTCACATAGTCAGAATTAGCAAAATGACATCAAAAGTAATCAATGGGTTTTGGTAAAATGTTAGACCTCACGTCAGTGGTTCCCAACCTTGGTTGTGTCGTGGCCCCGAGACATTTTTGTTCTGAGAATTTAGCTTTTGATAACGTTTGTTTACTGTGTTAAAAATACAGATGATCCAGAATTAGTGCACAAAGTGACACTTGAGAAGATGCACCATCTCATATATTTTTAGACTTTTTATTTTAACTAGTTTTATATTTGAGAAAGTGAAAATATAGAATAACGTTGTTTGAGATTGCGTGTGGTGCTATAATTTGAGAAAGAATAACAATTAAAACATTTTAACACATATTTTTAACTAGTATTTTTTTTGTAAATTAATTAGTAGAAATTTCAGGCCACCCCACATGGGGTCATGACCCCAAGGTTGAAAAACACTGCCTTACACCAAGGAAGGGGATTTGGATCAATAAACTGATTCTGGATCAGTTAGAAGAAAAAAAATCTCTTATCAATTCAGAAAATTAACTCTCGGTTTGTAATTGACCAAACTTTATGAAATTTGACTCAGTTATGTCAGGTTGGTTCCTTAATTACTCCACTGTTTTATCCAGATTAGACCCAGATTGAGCATTTTATTACAATTTTTTGAAAAAATTGGGCTCGCCATACATTTGGACCTACTGTATCAATGCGGATAGACATTTCTGTGTAAATGATCATGGTACAATGATCAGGATGATTGATCCAGATATTTGCCAATATCTGGCAAAGAAGGAGATTTGGTGATTGGCAGAGATTTATTTAGTCATTTAAAATCCAAAACTGAAACTCACCCAGCAATTTTCTGCTTCTGTTGAAAAAGTGGTCGTCGAGTGACTTTGGCTTTTGTCCTTGGACCCACCTGCAGCATCTCTAACAATAAAGAGAAAAATAGAATGTTGTTAGAAAGTCAAATAGTGACGCATGAAGGGTTTAGTTCAACAGAAACTGTCAAAACCTTCATCTTTCTACTACTGTAGGGCTGCTTGATTATAGAAAAAATGATAATCACGATTATTTTAGTCATAATTGAAATCACGATTATTCAAATGATTATTTGTCAACCAAAAAGTTTTTTTTTTTTTTGTGCAAAAAAAACATATATTCTTTAAACGTAAATAAAATCCTTCAAACACTAAAATCAAGTATGTTCACTTTTGCACAAAACCAAACACTTCTTGCACGTGATGCGTATTTGCTCTAGATCTTCATCATCAAACCCAAAGTGTTCCTATAGAAGAAAATTTGACTTGCCACTTGTTATCAAGTGTTTTTGCTGCTTTTCCTGCCATGTCTCAAGACCACGAGGAATAACTTTCCACGTGTTAGCCTGCAGGCTAGCTTTAGCTTTGAGAGGGGTGGGGCGGAGGGAGGAGCTTGCATGTGTGTGGATTAAACAACTCAAAGTTAGTATTAATAAAATGTGTGTGCCAAGCTTTATTATTTGTAGATGTCAGAAATAGTTGGTTTGTTTTATTTAGCGAATAAAACATATGTAAAAAAAAAAATCTATATATATATATTTTTTTTTTAAATAATCGTTTTTCTCAATTATGTTATTTTTGTAATCGTTGGGTGTAATAATTGAATTCGTATTTTGATTAATTGAGCATCCCTAGCCTACTGTGTGAAAGCAACATACTACAACGTAACTGTAGTTTGTCTTTATTGCACTTTCCTTAAAAAATACTTCTCACATAGTCCAAAAAGCCGGATTTAACAGTTTCTCACCACCTAAAACATCAGAATTCTTCCGATTACTTTTGTATTCATAAAGCTGCAAGAGACAATCATTTTTATCAGATAAAGAAATCGTGTAGATGTCATTGATCAATAAATTGGAGATAATTTGCTTTAAAAAATGTAAAAGGTTGAAATCTTCGCCGTAAAAACTTGGTGTTTTGTCATTTTTGGAAACTTTGTGTGTGTTGCATTGTGGGATGTTGAGTCTCATAGATGGATGTATAGAAGTGTTATTTAACGTGATTTTTTGTGTTCTGCCAAAGTGACTTTCCAACACATTTCTGGTGTTTTCATCGACTGAAAGTTGGCAGATGTTTATTTTGGGGTTTACTCAAAAAAGATCTGAATGTGGCAGAAGATTTAAGACTCTTGAAGTGAAGTGATATCACAGGGAATATCAGGAACAAAAAAGTTAACATCCTTGTCTGGGGAACCCAGCCCCCCTCACTCCCCTCATCCTGGGAGACTCTGTGGAGTACTTCTGCTTCCTGGGGACCATCATCCTCAGCAGAGGATGTACTTCCTGCGGCAGCTGAAGAAGTTCAGTCTGCCAACGAGAATGATGGTGAACTTCTACAGCTCCATCATCCAGTCCATCCTCTGCTCCTCCATCACCATCTGCTACGCTGCAGCTACGGCCAAGGACAAGGCCAGACTGCAGCGTATCATCCACTCAGCAGAGAAGGTCATCGGCTGCAATCTGCCCTCCCTCCAGGACCTGTACGCCTCCAGGATTCTGAGGCGTGCAGGAAAGATTGTGGCTGACCCCTCCCACCCCGGTCATAAACTGTTTCAATCTCTCCATCAGAACCAGGACCTCCAGACACAAAAACAGCTTCTCTGCCACCATCCACATGAACACACCTCCAGTCACCCACCCACTGAAGTATACTTCCAAATTTCCCAAGATGCATTTTTAATCAACGACGAAAACCTGAAGCACACTGAGGCTAAATATCTACACTGATTCTCCAACTTTGAAAATTCTGAAAGTATTTTAAGCAAGAAAGTGACAAAGCAGAATATCAATACGTGCTCATTTGATCCATAAAACACATTTCATGCCAACATTTCATAGATCCTCCATTGTGCAAATGAAGAAGATTCCGGTTAACTTCAAAACAAAAGCCCTATTTACAAAAGAGTTAAAAAAAAAACTAATGGAAGACAAGAAGAGATGCTTTTATTTTGAAAAGGTGATGTTTGATATTTACCTTGAAGTCGGTCCCAGGACGGTTTTATGTTCCGCTCGCAATGCATCATGGGGCGGTTGAGTGTGACTAGTGTATAGTATTTATATTACTATAGATATAGACAGTATACTTCTGGGTTATTCTCACATACTCAATCATTTCATATCTAATGTAAACGCACTACATACTCATTTTGACATCAAACTTAGTATGAGTAGTACGTTAGTATGACATTTCAAACACAGCCTCTGTCTTTATCTGATCATCAGTGTTGGGAACGTAACGATACTTTAAAAAAGTAATTAGTTATAGTTACTCACTACTTGATCCAAAAAGTAACTGAGTTAGTAACTGAATTACTCTATAATAAAAGTAACTCATTACCAAGGAAAGTAACTATTTGCGTTACTGTTAAAAAAAAAAAATTGCTATATGTCAAAGAATTCAGATTTTTTAGATGCGTGTGTCGTTACGTGGTGCTTCATTAAATTTGAGTTGCTTCTAACGGATGTGGACAAAGTCTTCACTCCTGGATATAATGAACACGTTCTTGCCTTTGACCACAATTAATTTAAAGTAGTGTTTCTATCGCCACCTTAAAAATGCCAACTTTTCATCGGACTGCTCCACACTCGCCATCTCTGCTGCTTCATCAAATCTGTAGTGGTTGTGTGTGTGTGTGTGTGTGTGTGCTGCCACATGTGTAAAAACGCTGGCTCTGATTGGCTACCATCAAACATGACGCCGCCTTAGCCAATCATAATCGCTCACCTTGTTTTTAACCCACCTCCTCACTACAGCTGAGTATGAAGCCAGGGGTGCTTTCGGATATTAGTTTATTCAATCAATGCATGTAACGCACCGCATTTAACGTTCAGTAACGTTAACGGCTTTGTAACGCCGTAAAAAGTAATTAGTTAGATTACCCCGTTACTGAAAAAAAAACGCCGTTACCAAACACTGTTATTTTAAACGCCGTTATTTCAAACACTGCTGATAATTTGTTTTTGTCTCCAGCAGCTTTAAACAATAAATGCTATGTTTAAAAAAATCATTTGGTCAGGACTTTTGTAAATGTGTGAAAGTTGTTGTATCTTATTTCATCTCAGTGTAGTTATATAATATCCCCAAATGAAGTCCCATCATGCATTGGGCTTCTCAAACAGCTGGACACAGCCCTCCTCAGTGTTATGATGTGAGTGTCGGTCACCTGTAAATCTGATCTCGTAGGTTTCTCCTCCAATGTCGAAAGTAATGGAGCTCGCTGGGTTGTTCTGGAACTTCTTCTCTATGTCAGAGCTACTCACAGGACTGGCCTTACCCTTCACATCCTGTCCCAAAGTTTAAAATCACAACAACACATTTAGAAAGTCTATCTAAAGGATCCTTCCCGCAAAATCAGTTGCATTGGATGTACCTTCTCTCCGTACTTGATCCACTTGTGATGCAGCATGCAGTACCAAACCCACGAAGAGTTTCCGTCACTCAGACGTCTCACGCTTAGTTTTTTATCAACCACGGTCACATTTCTAAAGCTTATACTCACTGCGCTGTAGACAAAACCACAAGACATAGACTTCAGTTATAGTAAATAATGTTGGGACCAGGCAAAACAAGACAGCAGCTGTTAGCGTGTAAAGGCAGATTTGAAAAATTCAGTTATTAGGAGAAACAATAAAATAAAATACATATTTCATGTAGACAGCATGTATATGTTGGTCATTTGTTTTAACAATGATTTATTGGCTCCATCAGTGGAAAAATTATTTTTAAAAATAAAATCTTTGCATTGACTCCAATTGTTCACGAGAGCGAAATTCAAAATGATGTAAAAGAAAAAAATACAGTTTTTGAGATAAAATTCTGAGATTTTCCTAATATCATCTTCCATTGCTCTAAAATACTGTATAAATATTGAAAATGTATCTAGTGAGAATTTGCTAGAATATAATGCAATGGATTTTATATGGCGTCTTTCATAGACTCTCAAAGTGCTTATGTTTACATTACTGCTTACAGTCAAACATTTTGATGCACTTTAAGATCAATTTATAGCTAAATCAAAAATCTGTTTGGATGGTTTGTGTAGGACAGTCTGAAGATGAGCTTGAGCAAGTTTGGTGCAAATTGAGCAAAAATTGTGGGAGGAGACGCAAAACTAAATCTCAAGCCTGGCCCTGAATTTTACCGTGTGAAACAATTTGCAAATACAAAAACACGAAGGCAAACAACCAAACACCAATGTAAATGAGAAAAACACAAATGCAAATGCAACAACACGAATGCAAAAGCTACAAAACAAACGGAAGTTCTGAAAAGTCAGTAAGACATTGTTTTCTGTTTTAAAACTTAAGCTAAAATAAAAAAAATAGCTTTGTATGGGTCTTACCTTGTGATAAAATATTAACTGGTATTGTGTAATCCTATATTTAGCTTTATACCATGTGGCTAATCTTAGCTTATTAAAATGCATACGCTGAACTGAACTCAGGGGTGGATTCACTAAGATCTGAAATAAAGTCTGGTAAACCAGGTGTGTCCCTAATTCCTTTGGTGGCGCTGTTTGCTCACATTCACAACACGGACCATAATATAGACGTGGTCCAGACCGCCCTATTTACAACACTTTGCTTGTTCAATGTGGAGAGGTGAGTGCACAGAAGCACAAAATGACAAATGGCTTCTCTGTCTGCAGCACAAACATTTAATAATGTAGAAAACAAAATAAACAAATAAAAAGGTTTTTTTTTTTAAACAAAAAACTTTAAAACCTAACCTAAAACCTATAGTTTTTCCCCCTAATTTAATGTGGGTGCTCCACTAGGTCCTGTTACTTTGCTCTTAAAACAGGAGGATTTGGACATGAACCGTCCTATTGATCTGTTGATGCCATTGATCTGAGTTAATACAGAAACACAGTCTGTCAATCAGTCGATCAGCACCATTTGAAGATGATCTACTGAGCATCATACAGCAGGTCTGAGTTCCTGAGTAGTCACGCACACTCTCATTTGTGAATATTGTTCCATCGCTGCGTAAATGACGCAGCTGATCAGCTGATTATAGCCTGACGCTCCATGCCATCAACGCGATACGAGAGTTTTACGGTCAAAACACTGGAGCAACATCCATGGATCTCTGCATCCTCTCTGCACTGCAGCCACTGGACACCACACATGCTGCCGCGGGTGCACGTCCAGATTTTTCTCTCACACACACACACTTTACTCTGCATTTTCTTATTCAGTGGATGTTAATACTGGCTATTGTTTTATTGAAATGATTTTCTTATACTAGAAAAGGTTAACTGGAGTCTTTTTTCCATCTCCGCTGTGTTTTGTGTCAACATTTACTGCAGCGGATCTCTGCGTGTGTGTTTGCACCTGCTTGTCAGTCGTACTATTTTCCAGTGCTAAAACAGTCACCGCAAACAGTTCATGATTTGATGAATTACATTGTGCCCACTACATTAATTTATTTGCATTTCCTCCTCCCATTTTTTTGTGCCCCTTATGAGATCCGCTTACTTTACATATTCATCAGAGAGAAACGCGCTAAATGGATTGTGGGCGTATTGTGACGCGCTGAAGATGCGTTGTCCTGATTCCCCTTATTAGCACGTGGAGTGACGTTAGCACACGTTTTAATACCCCTAAACCTTTAGTGAATCCGCCCCTCAGTGTGGTGTTGTGACTCTTACCCGTATTGTGTGTTGTAGATTTTGATGCTTTTGGTGTGTGGCAATGAGTACTGGGCCTCAATCACGTCATCGTTATCGATGTCCTTCCAACCTTTGCCATCGTCCAGCTGCCACTGGTAGAGGCGTCCATCAGTGAGTTTGGGATCTGACAGAAACACATTCAATAAGTGGCTCCCTTATTTTTAAACTTCAGAATTGTTGTATTCCTCACCAGAAGTTGCCGATTGGCTGGTAGCACCTCTGCTGCTGAGTGCTTTAACATCGTGGTTGAACTTGCATTTAGCCCCGTAGCGACAGTTTCCCTTCAGAGCAAATTTGCAAACGTGCAAATATTGACAATTGGCACCATTCTTACAGCCACCGCTGTTGTAATATCTGCAGGCCTGCTGCGCAGAGCCATTCAAAATAAATCACAAAGGGAAGAGGTCAAAGATAGGCTTGAAAATATTGAATGAAAAGATGTTTTGGTGTAAGAAAAACAACAACTAACTAACCTGAAAGCTGATTTCTCTGTCTAAAGAGCTTTCGCTGCTTGAATCTGAAACATCTTCACTTTCCGATGAGTCATTATCTGAAGAAAACAATAAAAAAAACCCATATATTTACTCTACATGCTTACTAAATGCTACTATCCAGCAACACCGGGCACAAAAATGTGATCAGAGGGTCACATGATCAATATTCATGTCAGCTTTTAGAAAAATGACCAATCTGAGCATTAATACATGAAAGAACAAAGGGTTTCTGTGTTTTTGTTATAGTTGTGTGTGTTTTTGAAGACTTTTTTTGTTGTTGTCATTCAGTGTGTTTTTCTGTTATTTTTGTGTATACTTGTAGTAGACTTGTTTGTTTTTGGAGAAAATGTATGTACTTTCTTTATACCTTTGTGCAATTTCTGTAATTTTGTATGCTTTTTGGAGTGGTTTGTGAGTTTTTGTCATCATTTTGTGTGTTTTTGTTGTCATTTTGGATTCATTTTTGTGTGTTTTTGGAGTCATTTTGTGTATTTTTGTTCTCTTCTGTTCATTGAGTCATTTTGTGTGTTTTTCTGTGTATCCTTGTAAGTCGACTTGTGTGTTTTTAGACACAATGTGTGTATTTATTTGTGTGATCTGTAATTGTGTATGTTTTTTGGAGCAATTTTGTGTTATTGGTGTAATTTTAGATTAATTTTGTATACCTTAATGGCATTTAGTTGACTAAAACCAGACTGATGACTAAAACTAAGTTGTATTCTAGTCAAAAAACTATGACTAAAACTAAATAAAAATGTGCTGCCTGTCAAAATTAACACTAGGTTTAACAGTTACAAAAAAAAAAAGAAAAAAAAGAAAGTCTGCTGCCCTCTGCTGGCCACATAACTCCACACAATAAATTACGTTTTTTGCAAATAAAAATGGCCTTGACGTATATATTGTAAGTTTTATAGATATATAGATAAATTTTTAGATATATGACCTTTTTTTTTTTTTTTTTTAATTTAAAGCTAGAGCTTACATAACACGCACTATGGCGTGCATCAAAACGAAACCGAAAAGATTCCAGAATAACCTGACGTCAACAAATTTTTGCTTTAATGATTTATTTTAATAAATTATTTGATTTTAATCTGTTATACCAACATATTAAAAACAATTGCGCTGGTTTAAAGACCAGTTTAGTAATGCTAATAACATACACAACCATCACACAGAAACACAAAGTCAGTAGTTTAGGATTAAAGAATTAAGGACACTGTTATCCACCAAACCTGCTACTTTAATAATAAAAGTGTTCGTAAAGCAGTAAAATAACATTGTTTTGAGGGGCTCGTGCCTGTACTCACGTCCAGCGGTCGCCATCCTGTAGTTTGAGTTACTTTCGTTTTCCTCATTTCTATTTTTAGTTGTGCAATAGTGTGTTTTCTAGTGTGTTACCTTTATGCTTTAATCAGCTTATGAAATAATGACATTGTTTGGTGAATATATGAACTGATTGTTAACTACTTTGATAGTGAAAAAAAAAAAAATAAAAAAAAAAAAAAAAAGAAATTATATATATATATATATATATATATATATATATATATTTGCATATATATATATGAAATGATTGTTAACTACATTGTTAGTGGAAAAAAACAAATAAATAAATTGAATAAATAAAATTGATAATTATATATGTGGTTTTAATATGTTGGTTTGTGTTCACAATAAAAAAGAAGAAGAGAAAAATCATGTTTGTGGTATTTTCATTTATTTACTTATTTGTATTATTCTATACAATAACAGTTCTAACAGTGTGAAATAAACCAGAGAGCAGCCTGCATAGATTATATTTGGACACAATTCCTATTTGGCAAGTTTTAGAGTTATGTATAAGGTGAATAACTCCATGATTATATGTGCTAATACATATCAATTTTCAAGAATAATAAAAAATGTGTTTAAAAAATATCACAGTCCTAAACCAATGGGTTCCAGACCTCAAGCCTCTGGCCCAGACATCCGGCCTCTAGTGGGCGCTGTGGTGAACAAAACGCTAGGATCCTAACCATAGACAGTATATACTTAGACGTCGCAGGGCTGTGGAGGGACACGTCAACAGCGCCGCCATCTTGGTCCGGTGTTGGTGGAGGCAGCGGTGCATGGACGGCGACATCTCTCTATACGGCTCTGGGCGGCAGCAGTCGATGCGGCGTCTATGTCATAATGTCTATGGTCCTAACTCAATGGGTCCTAGACCGATGGTTTCCGGCTGTGCAAACGCGTACTATTGACCACTTGGTCAATAAGCCACACAATAAATCCCGACACATTTAAAAACACATTTTATAAAATTGGTTATTAAATACTCTAATCGTGACAATAATGAACAAAAGAAAATACAGGAAATAGGCAAGGCAAATTTATTTGTATAGCGCATTTCATACTCAAGGCAACTCAATGTGCTTTACATGATAAAACATTCAATTGTTTAAAATCAATAAGAACATTTAAAATCATCAGTAAAATCAATTAAAATCATCAGTAAAATCAATTAAAATCATCAGTAAAATCAATTAAAATCATCAGTAAAATCAATTAAAATCATCAGTAAAATCATCATTACATCAACAACATGACTAAAAATCTCTCTCTCAATCATATGCAGTAGAGAAAAAAAGTGCCTTTAACTTTGATTTAAAAATGTTCACATGTGATGCTGACTTCAGCTCTGCAGGCAGTTTGTTCCACTTCTTTGCAGCATAACAACTAAAAGCAGCATCACCATGTTTACTGTGAGCTCTGGGCTCCACTATCTGACCTGTGTCCATAGATCTGAGAGACCTGCTGGGTTCATACCTGACTAACATCTCACTGATGTATTCTGGACCAAACCCATTCACAGATTTATACACCAGCAGCAGAACTTTAAAGTCTATTCTGAGGCTGACTGGGAGCCAGTGTAAAGACTTTAAAACTGGAGTAATGTGTTCTGACCTAGATAGAAAAACTAAGTCCAACAAACTTGTTTCGGACCCCCTGTCCCTCCCTCCCTCCCTCCCTCCCTGTCCTACACGTGTCATTGCTGCTGTCACGGTTGCCTAGCGACAGACCTCACACAGCTGCGCAGCTCGAACCCGCGCTTTTTAAAAATGTCCTTCACTACACTCCGTCCTCTGAAGCCCAAATCCGGCCCATTCTGGTCTGGACGTCGTCAGTGGAGGTGATTAATAACAAGTGAAGAGAAGAACGTGTCGGTGAGTTTCAGTGTCACAGACATCTAATGAGGCTGTTGAGGTTTTAAACGGGAATGAATTCATATTTATTTAATATACACAGTAATATTAATTCATTTTGTTTATTTATTATTTATTGGTTTATTTAACAGGGGAAGTGTACATTATTATCCATACAGAAAATGTACCAGATTTAGCCAGAAGGCTATTTTTCATCTGTAGTCCCTGGACCGAATGTTCAAATGTAAATAAAAAACCAAAAAAACCAAAAACAACCTTCTCAATGAAATCAGTATAGTGTATACAAATAATTACAGTTAAAATTAGGCTGTGGTTATTGATACGTTTTCGTATCACTAGTCTCGGTCAGTCTAAGCATAGCAGTGCCCGTCATTGTTCAGTTTAGGTGACGTGATCGGTGCACCACGTGACTTAACGTTCTGTCAGTTTTATTTTAGCTCATATTTATTTTTAGCTAACCCGCTAACCCTTTTATTGTAGCCCTAACCCTACCTGTAGCTCTATCCCTATCTGTAACTCTAACCCTATCTCAGGAAATACCCTAAATTGTATTTTTAAAGGTGGAATTTGCCATGTTAAATATGTTAAAATGAAAAAAATATACATGCCAAAAGTGGGATTCGAACCCACGGCAACGGAAGGAAGAAGCCGTGAATCAGGCACCTTAGACAACTTGGCCATCCTGACACGTTGAAAGTGCAGGCACATTATGCTTATGTATAAAAGGCCTGGAAAATGTACCCATAGTTTCAGTATCAATACTTTAACATTATATTGAATAATGTTATGTAAAGAAGGTTTTTTTTGAGTTAATGTATTTGAAGGGCTACAAAAATAAATTAATTTGTCCCCCACACAATTAAAGTCTTTATTTTCTTCCAGAATAGTCATTTAGTTGATTTTGTTATTTTACCAGGCATTTAAAACTTAAAGCTGATATCCGAAGTTTCTGAGAGGACTCGATGTCCCGCCCTCAACAGCTCCATTTCCTCCCACTGCCTCTGCAATCTACCAGAAGCCACGCTTCTACTTTTCTGCACGCACATCGCGGAACATATCAAGGTCGCATCCGGTGGCATTGATATAGGCCTATGGGTCAGGTAAGAGCCAAAATCATATTTACCTGTTTGCTGTAGTGACGTACGGCCTTGTTTTCGTGCACAGTTCTACATTCAGTTTGATTGACAGTCTCAAAAACAAGAAGTCTCGGCGATTGTTTCCATTTGTATAGGGGTCTATAGGACGAAGGAGAGACTTATATACATTAATGTATATGAATGACCACCGGCAGTAGACCATAGTAAAAAACTAGTTAGGTATTTTTATGATTTTCAAAAGAATGATACATAAACATAGATTTCACAGAAACTAAGGATATCAGCTTTAAGGTTAACAACCAGGTACGTTAATGGTCTATAGATGTTACAGGAGGTGAAGTAGGAACGTAGAGTTATTGCACAATGTGGTTTATTTTTAGGTTGACAAATTGTTATATTATGATTTTATTTGTTGTCAATGTCATTAATCATTAATATCCTCTGTAAGAAAATAACAATTCCTTATTTCAGTATATTTTTTAAAGTTATCGGGAGCCATTTGAAAAGCCTCAAAGAGCCACATAAGGCTCCAGAGCCGCAGATTGCAGACCCCTGCAAATGACAGGAAATATACAATAAAATACACAGCGAAAAAATGTACATAATAACATTACACACTTCCATTTTCATACTGTTTATCTAAAAAAAAAAACAAAAGACAGCCAATATACATATAAATATTAAATTATTGCATTTGAAAAATTAATCATACGATCGAATTAGCAGTTATTTAAAAAAAACCTGAATAAATATTGTTTAGAGAAAAAATTCAATTACCACAGAGCAAGTATTGTATATCGTTTAATATAACAAAATTAATATGATTTAATAGGTGTCCTGATTATTTACATGGGCAGAAACTCGCTGTTATTAGTCCTGGGTGAGATGGCGTCTAAACTGGAGCTGTTCTCGCGGTAGATTGTGTCCATTCTCTTGTTTAGTTCTAATCTTATTAAGCTATTACCTTGGTTGGGTCATCTGAGGGAGGGCGTATGATGTTGAAAGACCCAAAACGCCCAATGATCTCAGGAACATCACTGAAAATTGTCCCACAGCATCCTAGGATGTATCTTTCACTCACTTAGAATACAAAGGAAGGTACCTTTGATTCTCAATGTGAGGTACTTCCTGTCCAGCCATGGAAACGAATAATGAAGTAAGTACTGTCCGTGCCCAATCTTTTCAGATCCCTTCAACGCACGTGCGAAATGCGTCTACGTCCGGCCGGCCTATTTCACGGTAGTTTGTGTACCTTTTAAAAGGTTGAAACCCTGCTATTTAAAAATAATTAGAAATGTATGTTTTCAGTGAATTCCGATTTATTTTGTTTTTTATTTTATTTTCCGTTTGGTTTTTGATTGTCAATGTTATGTATTGTGTTTTGAATCATTTTTGTATATATTGTCCTGCAGTGGTTTTTCTTTTTTGTCTTTTTTCATTTTATTTAAGTTAATTTTATTTTAAGTTAAAAACACCACAAAACAGTCACATATATGTACTATTTGTATGGTAAATGGACTTGATTTATATAGCGCTTTATCCCCACACTGAAGTAGTCCCAAAGCGCTTTACATATCAGCTCATTCACCCAATCACTCACACCAATGGGACAGGACTGCCATGCAAGGCGCTAGTCGACCACTGGGAGCAACTTAGGGTTCAGTGTCTTGCCCAAGGACACTTCGACACATAGTCAGGTACTGGGATCAAACCCCCAACCTCTCGATCAGAAGACAACCCTCTACCACCTGAGCCACGGTCGCCACATATATATTGAACAAATATCATCCTTTTGTCTTTTTTGTTTAAAATAACAACTGAAAACACAACAAAACAGCCACATATTTATATATGTACTATTTGTATATTTAACAAATGCCATATTTTTGTCTTTTTTGTTTAAAATAACAATTGAAAACTGCACAAAACAATCATATATTTAAATGTGTACTATTAAAATATTTAACAAACGTTACATTCAAATGTCGCGTCCCAGCAGCTCTGTCATAAGGATTGCGAATGAAGGAAGTGACGAAGGCTACGCGCATGCGCTGGAAGGATGTAGAACAAAGATGTGAAACATTTAGCAGTATATGGGGGTTTGGACTATAGCTTCAGTGTCCCTCACCTTTAGGTCATCAATGAAAACGTTGAGCCACTCCTAAGTCGGGGAGGTCTTCAAAATAACTTTATTTACTCGTGGTTGTTCCATACAGAGCACACAATAGCAAGGTTTTAGCATTATTCTTAACCTCAATCACAATAAAATTAAACACAAATAAAAAAAAAAACAACCCACCCCTCTTTACTTTGTGCTATCATCTTTAAAACATCACCTTCAAAGGAGTAAATATATCAATGGAAACAAAATCGGTTTAGATATATTTTTTACATTACAGTACAAACTTTACAACAAATGATTGTGTTTAAATGCGTCTTTTATTGCATTAGATTAAAATCCCCTTGCATTAGAATTCAGTTTCAAAGGCTTAAGCTAGAATACAAAGTGTTAGATTTGGAAATAATTATAATTTTATTTAATTTTTTTTTTTACAAAACAAACATTTAAAATAATCTTTTGCTGGTGTCTTTTTTTTGTTTGCCATGAATAGACATTACAATAAATGTCATACATACATACATGCCATCTCAGGGTTTATTTATCATTGTGCTTCTTTTGTAAGAAATGTGATGTTGCAGTTATTCAGGAGATTTGAAGGCGTTGCTGTGTTAGCATGCGCATATGAATGTTTTGTATTGGTGCATTTTAATAAGGATGTTGGAAGAGGAAGAAAATGCAGTGTATAGTCGTGTATGTGCTTAATCATTCACAGCTGCGCGCATCAGATTTATTCATTTTAAGTCAGCAGCATGTATGACAGTTACTTGGTACCACACTGTTGTTGCACGTTTGAGTCATGAGAGTGTGTCGTATTGTGAGTCAATATGTACAAATGTGCATGTAGCTGATTGTGTGTGTGTGTGTGTGTGGTTAAATAAGATCCCCGATGGGAATGCGTGGCAGGCAGACGTAAGCCTGCGGGGTCCTGCTCAGGTTGATGGGGTTTCCGTCCAGACGGATGTCCTCCAACGCATTCCTGATGTAGTTGTAATCTTTCAGGTTGCAGAACGTGTCCTCATGCATCATCTGAATATTGTTTCGCTGCAGCGGCAAAAGAAAGCGTAAGCTTAGAATAACTGGATAGTACAAGCGATCACTGTATATATTTACCAAATTGTTAAAGATTGTTTAATGTACAGTATCTGATATATACAGTATACGGTTAAAAAATACATGTTTTTATCTGGCATTTTATTTCAAACAAAAATTGGAAAAAATGTACAAAGATCAGTATAAAAAAGAGCAGGAAGAAGTATAAACTCGTAATACATACCTCCATAACTATTATGTTTTTTAAATTAATAAGTAAAATCACAAATTGTCATGAGGTCGACTAATTATCGTTATATACAGTATATTATACTACTGTATATTGTATATTTTTCACTTCCGATACAATACCAATATTGCAGCCTTGAGTATTGGTGATATCGATCCGATCCGATATCGTCACAAATCATACATACTTTAATGACTTATTTTGTAGTGTGGAATGTTAGAAAATGTTTGATCAAGTGATGTTATTCAAACAGAGAAAAATAGTCAGCAACAGTAGGTATGAGAAAAACTGACCTAACCTTCAACATAATATCTACAGTATTCTACAATTGAATAAATATAATATATATCAAAATTTTAGATGCAGTTTGATAAAATCCGATATTCGTTTTCTGGTTAATATCGGACCGATGTCAATATGGGATCGGGACACCCCTAGTATATTGTTTATTAAATCCATTGGCTATTGCATGTATATACTGTATGTGTGTTTAGTTAACTGTCGTCATATATTTATAGTGGTATTATACATTTCTATAACAATTATTTATTAGTAATTGGCATTATATAAATTAATTGCAATAAAGTTGATGAAATATGGTGGGACCACCTTCTTATCACCCTATGTTTCATTGCAATGACTTACTATTATGAAAAGATTTATTATACAATTTGCAGTATTTCACCAATAGTATATAATTATACCTTGTCATCAACTTCATTGCAATAAATATAAATAATGCCAATTATTAATAAATAATTATCGAAATGTACGTTACCACGATAAATAAATATATTACGACAGTTAACTACACACACATATGTATGCATGCACACTAGTAACCAATGCATTTAATAAACAATATAGAATAGTATATTTAACAGTAATTAGTCGCCCTCATTACAAATTGCGATGTCATTTACTAATTATATTAACAAATAATATATTGTACAGTATACGATAAGTGATAACAATTTAAAGGCTGAAACTAAGTTATACATTTCCAACTCGTTAAAGAAGTGTATACACGGGATCACAATACAACAGAAACATAAAGTTGTCATTTCCAGTGGCTTGTTAGGTTATATCAGTTACAGTGTAGGACAGGTATTCAATGTTAACTCTTAGGACTCAAATAGCCTCCATCGTTACCTTATCCAGTCTATGCAATTTACAGTTTTTATTGGATCAGCAGTTTGTTAAATCAATCAATGTGGAAATCAGCATGTATCTTTTATGTGCCTGTTTACGATGATCCATGAAAGGACAGTATAAGTCTAACCAGATCAAGACAGTGACTGTACAGCAACAACTTAAATTTGTTTTCTATCAAACTATATAAAAAACAACAAAACATATTATTGTGCTTATTGTGAGGAAGCAACGTGTGGCTGAGGTAGATATTGATGTACCTGTAGATGTAGAGATCGCAGACTGTTAGGCAGAGGCACTGGAATGTAGTCGATGTGGTTGTCTGTCATGTAGAGGTACAGCAGGCTCGCCATGTCCTGTAGACGGCAACAGACAACAGCTTGATATCAAATTGAACCATGAGTGATCATCATTTAGATTGTTGCTTGGCTTAAAGAGAAGATTTTCCATTCCTGGATGTTTTTGTGTGTGTACTGTATGAAATGTTAAATGTGAATAATAGTTTCTTGCAACCCCCTCCCTGACATTTTGTCACTCCCTCCCCCAGGGGGCGATCTCCACAGTTTGAGAACCACTGGTATAAACCCCAGTCTATCTCTTTTCATAGTCTGTATGTACTCTAATTTCATGTGACAGTCCAAAATATGATAGGGCCTATAAAATCCATTTTATTTTTTTCCTAATTTTGCAAATTATTTTTCCAGATTCCGTGCTTTCAGGAAGAATTTTTTTAATTCATTTTTTCAGAAATATTAATTTTTTTTCAGAAAATATCAGTTTTTGACTCCTGCGAGGAAACAAAATGAAAAGAAAACCATATTTAAACAAAAATGTTTATCAAAAATAAAAATGTTTTGATACAATTAAAAGGTAGATAGACGTACTGACATGGATTATTTTGACTGCTACATGTCTTATAGAGATGTTTGAGAGCAGCATTAATGTCACCCAATTTCCCCTCAGGGATCAATGGTTTACTGAATCTGATCAGGTTTATTGATTAAGTTTTGATCAACTTAATTTAAATTAAACTAATTTAAATTGTCCTGATGACATCATTTCAGACCGTAATGATTAAACAAAAACAAATGGACACAAGGATGCATCAGTTATTTCACCAGAATATTTTACAGTATCAGAAGTTATTATTAACCTACGATATTTCAGACTCTACAATCCCTGGCATCGATGGTCTCGTCTACAACAGACAACTTTATCCACGGATCTTCTGTAGCATTGATGAGATGTTTAAACACTGAGCAGGTGAAGCTGATAATTTTTTTTCACAGAGCGATGCAGCACTTGATGAGAAACGGACAGATTTTTACAGACACATTACAGTTAAGCGAAAAGTTGAACTGGTGGCTACGTATTTAGGAGTAAATGATGAGTTGCATAGTTTTTTTTTTAGGCAGTTTAGACAGTGTTTCGGGTGGTTTGGATGGTGTTTGAAGCGGCCAGGATTGGAGGGGGGTGGGCGGTGCCCCTAATGAGCGGTCCCCAGAAACATTTCCCCCCCAAAAAACTTTCTTTTCCTCACAGTGATGGCGTTTCATCCCGATTCTATCCATTTCCGCGTTCAAAAACAGTGGATTCTGTTTTTATTGGTCGATTTCGTGATTCCTTCCGCGATTCCACTATTGTGGTTTTTTAGGGTCCTAAATATGTATGTGTATATCTTTGTTGGGCCTGTGATAGACCAGTGGCCTTGCTGTGACACCTGAGTAATCAGAGATTAATCAGATAGATAAAGAGATTGATAGTTTTGAGTTGTGTAAAGAAAATATACTGTACCTGCGTTTTTCCTAAATAGAGGAAAACATATGATTAATATTTACGTACCTTAAATGCCTCTTGATGAAGCCCCTTTGTGCCAATTTCATTCTGACTGGCATCAATCAAGGTCATGGTCTCTGGAAGGGCGGGCAGCTGTGTGACATGGTTTTCCCGGATCACCAGCTCTTCCAACTCAGGAAGTCCCATAAAGGCTTTTTCATCAATCGACGTAATCTCGTTGGCAGTTAAATCAATTCTCTTCAGCTTGTCTGGAAAGCATGGAGAACACACGGTTCTAGTTACAATCCCAATCTGCTATTTGAGGATGCATTTGAATTGTTGACCCTCTTAAATCTATAGTCTAACATCAACACCACCCCACATTTAAATAGCTAACATACTCATGGAGGCGAAGTCAGACTTGTTGATTTTAGTGATTCTGTTGTAGCGGGCGTAGAAGTGAGTGGTGTCTTTTGGGAGCGGTGGAACGCTGTCCAGCTTCAAGTCATCGCAATAGACGGAACCGCCAAGGCATGTACACAACAAACAAGTGGGCATACCTGCAAAACATGAAAAGGACAAAGGAAGAGAATGGGATTATGGGAGTGAGAATATGAAACACAAGAAAAAGGTAGGTCAAAACATAGAGTAGTTCAAAGACGAACCAACGCCAAAGGCTGTCATCTACAAGGTCAATCACAAGTGGGATTATTATCAGAAAGTTTGCAGACATGCTATAATGGAAACAATGGTTTGCTATCTTAGCTCTGAATTCATTGAGATTCAATACTGACCTCTTGTGTCAATCTCAGGCTCATCGGTCTTGTCTGGCTCACCCGGCTCTGGCATTCCAGAGCTCACAGACCCTTCTACAGTGCCAGCACCCTCCTGAGGGGTTTCTGGCGAGGTCGGAAGCAGCCCCTCCTCTTGTTAGAGACAAGATTAGGTGTTAAAGTAATAGGTTAGATCAGTGTGGACACCAGACGAGACAAATGGCAATCAGTGGTTAACTGTTTGCCACCAAAAGTTATAGCAGTGTTAACAGGATTCAATCAATGAACAGGACACAAAAGAAAGCAGTGTTTCCTAACCAAGAAGAGCACGGGGGTACGTGGACATATTTATCACTCAATCTTTGAATGAGATAACTCTCCTAGACCTTTTTTTATACAAAAGTACATGTTGAGCTTGGATCATTTCAACTAAACCTCATTTTGATAACTGATACTGAAATGGCCGAAGTGTAAGGGCCTGTCGGGGTCTGGGTAGTTTTTGGCTTTATCGTTTAAAGTATGAGTTCAAACACCAGTGAGCTTGGATATCAGTTTGTTTAGTTTAATGGTTTTTGGTTTTCTTGCTTTTCAATTAAAAGAAATGCATGCTTGCATCTACTGCTGCCTTCTCATTCTCTGCATAAGTCTTTTAATACCTCACTTCACAACAAATATTGATCAGGTTGAGTGGTGCTTGCTGACATCCCTCTTACTTATACAACAAATAAGAGGGAGTTCTTATGGTAAGAAAAGAGGTTACATAGGTCAAAAATAGGTTAGGAACCACTGCTGCAGAGGAATTAAAAAGATAGTGGTGACAGTTTACACAGTTGTTAGCAAAGAAAAGAAAACAATTCAAGTCAGATCAGGATGGATTTTAAAAACATCTAAAAGTTAATAAGTATTTATTTTTTAACTTGGTCTATCTTTGTATAGATTAATCCTATGTATGCAGTTTTATGTAAAGCTTTTAGTTGTCCAGCACCTAGTGATTCTGGGCTAAATACTGACCTTCTTCAGTGTCAGGAACCAGAGTTACCTCAGGGTCTCCAGACCCAGAGACACCAGAGGTCCCAGAGGTACCGGACACTTCTAAATCTCCAGAGGCTTCGATATCTCCTGAGGCCCCTGAGGTTCCTGAAGCTCCTGTGAACTCCCCAGAAGCCTCATGGGGGATAGTGTCGGGAATAAGGGGCAGCTCCTCCTCTTGTTAGAGCCAAGGTTTGAAGTTAGAGCAGAGGGTGAAGGGTGAGATGAACAGTCAACCAATGCATTAATCAGTCACTCGCTCAGATGAGACACGGTGTTAGACTGACATTTGACATGAATTGCACAAATACAGTTACTCTAAGTAGAACAAGAAGCTCAACATTTAACCACATTTTTATCAGCAGTTAAACGGCAGATATTAAACAAACATGAATCACACAAATCAAAAGTTATGGTATCTATAAGCTTTACTAACCTCCAGGTATAAGTGTTATCCCAAAGTCCCCAGAGCTTCCAGAGCTGCCAGAGGCTCCTGAGCTCAAAGGATCTCCAGAGAACCCAGAACCAGACTGCTCTCCAGATCCCCCAGATCCCAATTCAATGGCAATCCCAGAGCCTCCAGAGAAAAAATCTCCGGAAGCTCCAGAAGCTGCTGATCCCATGGTATCTCCGGATCCCGAGAAATCCCCAGATATCAAGAGATCCCCTGATACCAGGAACTCACCAGATCCCCCAGAGCTAACAAGCTCCTCAGAGGCTCCAGAGATCAGGATAATATCACCAGATCCACTAGAGACCAGTTCATCTCCTGAGCCTCCAGACCCCGAAGCCCCAGAAGCTCCAGAGGCCCCAGAAGCTCCAGACCCTACAGAGCCCCCAAAATCTCCAGAGACATGAAGAACATCGATGGGCGTCAGACGTAGCCCCACCTCTTGTTAGAGACAAAATTAGCTATTAATAAGAGAGACACAGAAGACTGAAACAAATCAATGGCCAACCCAGGGGTTGACAGTGAAGATTGGAGTGAATGGTTGATGACAACTGGACACAAATGGCACATTTAACCAATGACTGCTAGTTAAATGGATCACATGCGCATGAAAAAGAGAATGGATTTAGTGGAATGATGAGTATTTTAAGGGGTAAAACTGCTTTCACCACTTCACAGATCCCAAGAAATAGGCAGTCTTTTTTTAAACCACTATTGAACAACTTTCTTGTTTGTTTTGTGTTCTTTCATTGTGTGTTCAATGTGTACTTTTCAGACCTTTCTGTGTGTCTGGGCCCATAAGAACACCCGATCCTCCTGAGCCCTGAGGGACAAGCTGGGGTGTGAGGGGCATCTCTTCTTCCTCTTCTTTCTCGGCTTCTAATGAGGCCTCAGGGCCGGGGTAGTTGTAGTCTGGTGGGGCAAGTGTTTCAATCTCTATCTGAGTAAAAGAGAGAGGTAGTTTGTCAGAAATGTAAGTGACAGACTTGAACACACAAAGAGAAAAGCTTCAGATGTTTGTTTGATTATTATTGTGCTGAGAAATATATTTTCAGTTGATAGGAAATATTTTTCTGTTTTTAGTAACTTATGCCTGTGAAATGGATCTGGGTCAGTGGGTGGTTTTCAGGTAATCTTTCATGTTGGCTGGTTGATATCTGTTACAGTATACAGTAGTGTTCATTTTTCAGTGTTATACTCGGTAGGAGATTGATTTCATTACTATAAGGCAAAATGTATTTTTCATTTAGGCTGTTGGTTTTGTTTCTGATCCTGTTTTATAGTCTCAGACTACCTCTACTAAGGAGGTAATATTTAAGCCGGTGTATAGATCTTTAACCAAAGATAAACCTTGTGCCATGAAAGATTCCATTACATTTTGGATCTGGATTAATATATTGATTCTGGATAATATGGATCATTGGCGGAATTTAAAAAAATCTTATCTCTCAAATTCCATCTCATTAAAGCGTAAAAACCTTTTAGCGATATTTGAAAGTGACGTTTTAGCTGACATTTTATTTTCATTTTGGCCATTGGTAGCAGTCTGATTGAGGACAATCTTGTTTATTTACAGCTAGCCACACAGTCACTTTGAGACAAAACACCATCCAGCCTTTTAACAACATAAAGTAATATATAATTTCTCATAATAATCAGTGTATACATATTGTCAAAACCCACATCTTAGCTGTGAAGATGTGCACTGCTGTACTAAGCTCAGATGTGTAATTTACAGTTATTTGCTTGCTTTGGTAAAAATTTAATAAAAAAAAAAACCATAGCATCTTCTGAACTTGCAAATGAGTCATGAGGATCTGAAGCTACTTCAAGCAAGCTGAGGGAAGGCTACCAGTCGGTCACAGAGCTAATGTTTAAAAAGAGGTTATCAAGGTGAGGAGTGCAATAAACCTACCACACAGGTGTTCAAAATAGGCAGTGGCTATCCGCACGGTTGCCGTATCAATATATCGACATAATATCCGTACGCAGCGCCCCTATTTGGCCAGTTTAGGTCACGTCATAGGTCAGTCTTTGATCAGTTTAGGTCGCATGACTAAGACTAAACCTTACCCTAATCCTAACCCTAACCCTAAGATGCTACGTACGTGTACTTCGGTAACCGTACCAATAGCATCGGGGGTTGTCCGTACGGCAACTGTACAAATAGACACTTTCTTCAAAATATCGGTAGAAGTTTAAACATTTTGGGAAAGTGTTTGTATGCCAACCAAGCAAGAGTATGTACTCTCCCCAAAACCACATAATTTAGTGTGAACAACCACTAACATTACAAGGTAAATAGATAGTTTCAGACACTTAGTTCTGCTTGATGAAAAAT
Source organism: Gouania willdenowi (assembly GCF_900634775.1). Taxonomy (NCBI): domain Eukaryota; kingdom Metazoa; phylum Chordata; class Actinopteri; order Blenniiformes; family Gobiesocidae; genus Gouania; species Gouania willdenowi. The sequence goes on from NC_041049.1 coordinate 8,077,470, forward strand.
GTGGTAGTTGTTGCTGCAAATATATAAAAGGAAAAAAGCAAGAACTCCCAAAACAGCAGTATATATAAATTCCTCCAAGACCTCAATAGAGGGCAGCAGAACTACACAGACAAACTTGTAAACAGTGGCAGCTTATCATGTGTATGGGCCAAATGTAAGGTATAATAACCTTACAAAATTTAATTGTGAAACATTTTGGGAGCTTATCATTTTTTTCTAAAATATTTCACATCAATTAACCTTGAAAGAAGTTTATCTTATATCCTTTGACCTAAATGGTTTCTAAAAAGGCGAAACACTTGCAAATTCCCCATGCTAATCACTTTATTGTTTCAACGTTTGGGGGCCCTTACAATGTTCTGCAGGTAATTGTATTATGAACTTGATGTGGAGAGTCCCTTTGCATGAAGCTGCAGTTTTTTTGTGGAAACTGCACTTCTATCTTCCTCCAGAGGAGGGCAATGAACTCCCACATAGCCACAAGTTTGTACCTGACACCCAGTCAGGCCTGATCAGACAGGCGCAACTCTCCAAAGAGGGAATGGTCCATGTGGAACCAAGACACACATGGTAGCAATATTCAGAGTGTGAATATTTCAAGATTTTAAGATAACTTGCACCTACAGATTTAGATTACTACACTCTATAACACAGCATGTCTCAACACAAAAATCAAATCAGGTAAGGAGATGTTTATTGACATATATTGAAAGAGGAATGAATTCCAGCTGTAGTGAAATACTGTGCACTGAACAGCACAGCTTAATACAGTTTGGGATACAACAAAGTAGGCCTTTGAAAAATTAGCTTACCGCTGATCTTCCCCTTTGACCCCCACACCCAGCCCGACTCCAAAGCAAATATATACAGCCGAGAGGAAAGAGAAGCTAAATGAAGTCAATCAAAGAAAAAAAAAAAAAAAAAAAACACTTCGAAGTCGTATGTTAATTCATGTGACCAAGTGTTGGGCTCTGGTAAGTTTTTTTCTATATCCACCATTGGATACATTCTAATTTTCTAATCATCATACAACAGCAAACTTGATGAAAAAAGCTGTACAGACAAGCTAACAGCTGTTAAATGTCAAAGAAGAAACAGTAATCTGTGATAATGTCACACTGACATCAATGAAGCCAAGTTCTTGTAAAAGTTTAGCGATGTAAAAAAAAAAAAAATCCTCATCCTTCCTTGATTTATTAAATGAAATCAACGATAACCTTTTGGTTTTTGTTTGGGGTGCACACATTAGCATTATCAGACTTGGTACACAATGCTGTGCAAGGCCAGCTGCCCTCTTTCTAGTTCAGTATGCTAAGCTAACTAGCTGCTGAGGTTCAGCTGGATATTCAATGGGTTAATTACATGGCAGAGCACTAATATTCTTCTATACTGGATCTGCACCAGCACAAAAAACATAATTTTGGACACTAATATCCTTTACCAGAAAGTACTCTGCCAGTACGTTTTTTTTAAAATTTTCAACACATGGACAGAATGGCTTTTGGTGCTTTAACATTGCTTCCTAACATTTTTTCTTGGATATGATCACTTATTTTTTTCATAATTTAAAGTTTAAAGTCCTCAATTGTGAGAAATTCCTCTTACACTGCAGCAGCAACGTGTTTGAATACTTCAGCACTTCATAAAGACGCATTTATTTTAGATGGGCAAAGGCCTGTTTAATGTTTTCCATCTGCTAACCAAAGGAAGTAAACAGTTTAGCAGTTTGCAGCTCTAAGTCCAGGCAAATAACTGCTACATCGTTCTCAGCTTTATTGCCTGAATTGATTAAAAGTAGGTAAAGAAAAGCCTTTCAACATGTTTGGACAAATATTTGCATGTGAGATAAAGCTTTACTTCTCTGTAACAAAAAATTATTAGCCATAAGGAGAAAAGGTGGTAGACTACTCAGCTGTTAAAAGTCAAGTATCAGATGGATGATCCCCTTCTCTCATATATTATATAAAATCCAGCATCTATTATGCTATTAAACCCTTTCCTACTTCACAGATTGAAGTCAAAAGAGTAACAGGGTCAATAATTCTGTCACTCTAATTGTTCTTCATGCATCTCTTGTTTCACTTTCTTCCATAGCTGGCTAAAAACCCTGATCTAATGTGATGTGTCAGATCCAGAACACTTTGCATCAGACATTGCCTCATTGTGCAGCACAAAATAGCTTCCCCACACAGGAATGTTTAGAGGCGATCTGTAAAAAGTTCCATGGAGCTCAGACATGTTGACAGAGGCTAGATCTTTTCTCTCTTTTGGTGAAAATGGTTGGCAATTAAGCTTTTTTGCATTCTGTCTTATCTTCTAAATCTACCTGAATTCCATTAAAGATCCTGGCTAACAGACTTTGAGTGCAATCCACATCAGGTTTAACTTAAGCCGCTGGCACACAGTGAGTTAGTTGAAAATCCCCGGAGAAGAATCACGCCTCATGCCATCTCAACATCGCCTTGGCCTCATGTCTTTGTTGTGGCGGGAACAAGAAAGTTGGCCAAAGCTTCTTATCCGTTATTGCCCAGCAGATCTCATCTGCCACATCACTTCAGATTTAAGGGGTAAAGCTGGAATTCCATTTTAACCCACTTTTGCTCTCTGCAACACTTTTTATAATGTGCAGAGAAGACCTTGCAGCTGTTCTGGTTAAGACAGCTTCTTGCATACTCTTGTTAAAGAAGAAAGAGAGATAAGAAAAATAAAGTTTGATACTTTGAGAAAATCATTTTCGGTCAAACTAGCAACATTTGTTTTGGTTTTTCTCTTGTTATATGATCAACTCTTGGTGTTTATTCAGTTGAAATTAACTTAAAACTGTTTTTAAATCCAAATGACAGGTCTTTTTTATGTTTCTAAGCGTAAGTGAAGAAATACTGAAACAACAAACATGCTTCAGTTTTCAGTTTGTCCCAGCAACCTTAATCTGGCAAATAAACCTAGTGACCAAACTCAAAACAGAAAAATAAAACATTTAACAAAATTACATAACAAAAAAAAGACTTATACAACAACAAAAATCATTTATTATATGGGCTTGTTTCCAAAGCCAGCCATGGGTGTCATCCATTGAATTTATATAAAAAAGCCCTCTGTAATCTTCCCATGAAAAAAGGAAATGGAGCTCAGATGTCATAAATTGGTCTTTGCAACACAATAAAACAATTTTGTCCACAAGTTCCTTACCAATTTCTAATTACCTACCACCTAAATCGGCAACATTTAAAACATGCTTCACTGAAAGGTTCATGACAAATTTTCATTAAGTTACTTCTTTACTGTATTACATTTACAAGACCATTCCATCAAGTTTTTTAACACCACTGGCTCACAAAATAGGCAGTGGTGTAAAGAGTACTGACATATCCTACCCAAGCAGAAGCACTGTTACTTGGTTGAAATTGTACTCAAGTACAAGTAAGTCATACAAAAAATACTCAAGTACAAGAAGAAAGTAGCTCAATTCATTAGTATGCAAAGTAAAAATTACTAGTTAGCCCCCCCCCATCTTGCCACGGTTCCCTTGGATTATAAACTTGTCTCCTCCTTAAAAAATGGAAACACAAATCTTGCATAATTGTAACTTTAAAAAAAAAAAAAAATGTATAAAATAATAGGTTTCTCAAAATGTCCAATTGTAATAAAAAAAAACTCTAATAAATGTAAAACTGAGAAAATAACCTCCATTCAATGCTGTTTTAGCGCCATGCATTACGTTTAATCTGATTGGTTAACTATGATGTGATGCATTAGATTTTTGTCTGGTCATTTCATTTTTGTAGTTTCACAATGTCCGTTGCTCATTTGGAAACAAAAAATAATAATTTACTCAGTAACTTCTACTTACTTAAGTACAAGTAAAATTATTGATTTAGAAATATACTCAAAAAAGTACAAGTACCCATAAAAGCAACTCAATTACAGTAACTGAAGTACTTGTAATCCGTTACTTTCACCTCTGCAAATAGTTGTATATTATAGTAATTCAACAAAGCTACCAGAATCAACATGGCCTGGATTATGAGGGTCACGAAATGTACCAGTTTTTCATTTACACACAGTATGCTAAAAATGTGAAAAGTAATAAAAGTTTCAAAAGTTTGGTTTTCAGTCTAAGTTTAGTCATTGTATGTTGCAACAATAAGAGGAGGACCATATGTCTCAAATAATCAACAAAATCAACAACTTTTTAAAACATTAGGTAACAACTACATTTGAAAAATGATGACATTGAAATCCTGTCAGTTTCCTAACAGGTGACTACGAGCCCCGCCTTTGGTGCGTGATATCTGAAGTTAACGAGTGTTGAATTGTCGAACTGTTTGAATCAAAGTTTTACCGGTTGCAAAAAATTACACCTGTGTCTGAAATGGATTGTGGATTGCATTATAAATGATTAATTATTAATTTAATTTATAAATGTCATAATCTTTTAAAATGTCCATTGTTCAACATTGTGATTGACGTCTTTCTTTTAACCAGCCTTAATATTTCCCAGGGTACATTATTGAGTAAAGATTGACAAATACAAACATTATTTATTTTTTATTTTTAGAGAGTTTGCCTGAACCCAGCCACCTAATAATCAGACTGACAGTTTGTTTAGCTTAAGTTTCTTACCTGAGGCTCATCTATAGTCAGGCCATCTTCGTAGTCATCATAGTTATCCTGATTCTCCAGGTTTAAATTGTCTAGATCTACATCATAGTTGGTGCTGTCATAGGTGTCCAAGTCCACTTGTCGGGAAAATCTGGGGTTGGCCAGTGTTGCTTTGAGGACGAAGAGTCCAAACACGAGTCGCAAGATCATCCTCATAGTCCGTCCCTAAGGATAGAGATTTGCAGAGTTAGTAGGGTCAGCACAGCATATGATGGAGAACTTAAAACATCTGAAACCAAGAGCACACTTGAGAGGGTAAGACCTAAGGGCACTTGTGGCACATGTTACTTCAGATTTGTACTGAGTCTAAGCAGCTGCAGTTAGAAATGAGTGTTATGCAACAGAGAATGTCTTTATTAACCAAAGTGTTTGCAACATATGCAGACTATAAGCTACAGTACAAGGCTTGTCTTTGCATCCCATCACTGAGGTCAGGGAATTCATTACCAGGGTGCAGACAGCTCATGGGATCAGATTGTGTGGGCCTCTAACCTCATAGGAGGGCAAAGGACCACTGTCTCAAGGAGCAGCCATCTTGGCTCAAATCATTGCCATTTTCCTGCTGTTTCAAAGGTCAAGGGTCATGATCTGTTAATGAGCCATGAGAACCGGATCCTCAGAACAAGAAGATGTTTATTTGGGCATGGCGATTATGCGTTTTCTATTTGGATTTCACATTACTGAAGTACCTTTGGTAACGCTTAATTTGAAGTTTTATATATACGGTATGGCTGACATTACGCTGTCATTAGCATGAATAAGGTGTCATGAAGGCTGTCATTAAGGTGCCATTAAGTGTTGTTTGCTAAATGATGACACCTTTGGAGCTATGTTGGCATTTTTTTAGTTAGATGGCGAGATTTAGTGGGGTTAGATAGGGTTAGAGTTAAGGGTTAGGTTGGGTTAGGGTTAAGGTTAGGGTAGGGGTGTCAAACTAATTTTTGTTCAGGGGCCAAACACAAAGTAATTTGATTTTAAGTGGGCTGCAGATGTTAGGCGGGAAAACGAGCCTTTTCAACATTCATGTCCCCAAGTTTGTACTTGACACGACATATAAATCAAACATAAAGTTTGTAATAGGCAATAAGTATCAGATATCAGTTCCTGCAGGTTTTGTCTTTTAAATTTGATAGATTTTCTCACCAATTTTTGGGAAATTACGATATATTTTCCATGCTAACAGGAATATTGAGTTTTTTGAACAATTTGAGATTTAAAATGACTGCAGTTTCTGTATCTTTTTAACTTTCTTCTGTGAGTCCAATTGGAGAAGCGGTTGGATTTGGTGCCCGGGCCTTGAGTTTGACACATGTGGGTCAGGGTCACGAAGGACACCTAATGACAACCTTCATGACACCTTTTTCATGCTAATGACAGGTGTCATGTTATAATAATGACAGCATAATGTCAGCCTTATGTATAAAACTTCAAGTAAAGTGTTACCTTTTAAAAAGACTCATTCTGTTTTATTTTATATTAATTCAAAATGTATTCCTGGAATGTGTTTGCTGAAACAGTCAGACAGGTCAGAGTATTGTGTTCTTTTAAAACCTAGCATAAAGTACTTTAAAACAGGGCAGACAAGACAGACTGCCCTGGCCCAGATAGCTACTGTCTATAATCTGTCTCATTTACTCAGCAGGTCAGATCAACAAAGCTTATTGAGGAGGATTCAGTCCATAAGTGGGAGGATTAACATATGTTAATCACTGGCTAATTAGACCAGCAAGCAAACATTACGAAGGATCATCAGACATGCTCATAGCAGGTGCAACCATTTGTCAGTTAGCCTGAAAAGTTTGTGTCAAGGGTAAGTAATGGATGGGAGTCCTCCAGGCCAGGGCTGAGAAACGGAGAGCAAGGGGAGTAGAAAGAAAAGAGCATGGCGGTGAGTGAGAGCCAGAGAGAGAGAGAGAGACAGAGGCAGACAAGATGTTGGCCCTCAGGGTTAGATGGAGAGAGTGAGGGAAAAGCTGAGGGGGGAAAGGAGAGACAGGTTTCTCAGCTAACTCGACCCCTCACCCTTTACAGAGGGCCTTTATGAGGACCAGTCACTGCCTGTCTCAGCACTCAAACTCCAAATTCCACCGAGGTTTGTGGACAGGATGGCTGCAAGTTACTGCTGTAACACACATGCACACACTCACACGTTTACACACATACACAAACCTGGATGGACGCAACTTAATACAGATGAACACTTTGTCTGAACACACCTATCTTTTAGGGGGAGAAAACTGAGAAACCTTCATGAAACTTTTTGGACATGGAGAGATACAATACAATCAGACTCTCACAGTTTATATTGGGCAAAATGAAGAAGATAGAAGGATTGATATCTGCTTTCCTTATTCAACTCCAGTTTGAAATGAAGTTCGTTCATTCTTTTGCATAAAGCTATGAAATCGAGTCAAACCAAGCTGAAAGACAGTCTATACTGAAGACAGAGGTGTGCTTATATACAGGCCATTACTGCATACACTGTGCGGGGACTATGTTATGCTTGGCTTTGCAATCAGAATTCCAGTTATTCACAGATTGTACTAGAAAACACGATGACTTCCCTTTGATAGCGGCTTAATTCGTCATGAGGTGTTTTAAGTGAACATGAAATTGAGCTGATGACTAGAAAGCAAAAGTTTGTGAATTTAGAAACAATGAAGTCTTTACTCAAAACTGCTTTATAAAAGCATAATGAAAACACTAAAATATTTAGCATTTAAAGGGCTTTTATTATACATAATCCACCTTATTTACCCAACACTTCAGTCTCCATATCTACACAGACATGCACATATCAGCAAATTAAAAAATCACCATCAAATTGAAACCCTTCAAACACATTGCCACACCTGAGGCACCTGTAAAGCTTCTAAACTATGGAGTGAAATTGAGATTGTTGTTTTACCCATCAATCAGGGCATTTTCTGGTAAAAATTCTGATAAACCATGCTTTTGAGGCATCATATGAGCAACACTGCCTGCCTTATCCCTGTCATCAGAGTGTCTCTTAGCCAGTGTGAAGAACCGCTTACCTCTGTCTCCTGCTTTCCCGAATGGTCCCTTCAGCCGTGATGGAGATGCTGAGGGCTCCGGGACTTGACCAATGGTGAGAGGTCGCAGAGGGTGCCTTGGAGAGGGAGGGTGCAATGTGTGTGAAGCGTGTGAAAGGTGTATGTGTGTGTGTGTCTGACAAATTGGTAGGTGTGTGTGTGTAGGTCTGTGCTCTCTGGCAGGCCCGAGTGCCCTGCCGCTTATGTGTGAAGGTAGGCACTGAGACCGATTGAGCCAGAGCAGATTGCTTTTGGTCACTCGGAGAGCAGGAGAGCACCCACCCCACATCATACACACACATGCACAACCGGTCTGACACCACACACATTTCAGACACAAAAGGCCATAGGGAGCAAAAGTACCCCCCACATGTCAATATGCTCTTTTATCCTTGAAAAGAGTATCCTGTATTTTTTTTCAAGAGAATGGCTCTCTCAGACTGTAGCATTTGTCCGCCTTTTCCTGAGTTGAAACTCAGGCATGTGTTGCTTTCATGTATGATCCACCGAGTTCTTGTACACAATGGGAGCTCTGTGAGAAGCTTCTGTTAGCATGGTGTTGAGAGGAAGTCTTCAATCCAAGAACGGCCTCTGCTCTCCTCTTTAGCGGCAGCCTCTCTCTCTCTTTGCACTTGCTCCACAGTCTACAGGTTTAAATTTCAGTCATTATGGAAACTTAGATCCAGTTGGATTGTAAGTATTCACAGTATGGGACTCTCCAGGCAGTCAGGGGTTCAATTTGTCTGAAATGATCAGTCAGGCATTAGTTGTCAAAACAATAAAAGTAGAAACACACTGGCAGGCAGTCTGCTTGTTTCGGCATCAAGATTGTCTCATGCGGTCCACCTCGTCCTCTCAGGGTAACTTGAGAGTTTTTGACGAGTGAGAGGCAAAGGTCAGTCTACACCTGCTGTATAGGCTCAAATTAACATCCAGACCCTGAAAAAGATGGCAAAAACAAGCTGAATGAAACTTTGTGGAAACTACTGATGTTGAAACAGTAGGTGTTGTTACAATGTGCCTTTTTAATTCATAGGACTTTTCCCCATTTATAGGAGACTGGAATGTTTTGCCCAAATAATCTGATTAAAGCAGGATCAATCTCATGATGTTTTGAACTTTGTTTGTAACTCTGATAGAGTTGTCACGATACCAAAATGAGTAAGCATGATACTGTACCAGACAAAGGATCACAGTTCCGGGTAATATCGTGATACTGAAACCTTTTTTTTTTATTACTATTGTTTTATGAATAACAATGTATTTGTACAAGTCAAAAATACTTATGAATTACTTATAGTTTTGTTTGGTGCACGAAAATAGTACATGAACAAAAGCATATAAGCAATAAAAAAAAACAAATAAATGAAGTTAGAATTTACATGGTTGAAATTAAAAAATAATAATTTAGTTTCCTTTGCACATTAATTTATGTTTAACAAATATAAATAAATCAACTTAGGATAAAAAATCCACTGTCTTTCAAAAAAATGTATTTGACAATAATGCTTCTTCTCCAACATAATAAACCATAGGGGACAAAATACAAAAAACAGGAACTGATTCCCTGTGAAAACTATATTTTTATGCCTCGTTTAAAGCGAAAATAGTTCCAAATGGGACTTTTAAAGTTTGTTTTTTTGAGCAAAATTAGTGGCGCCACTGATGATGGCAATGGGCCCGGTGCTTCTGCCATGGTGAGTGTGTTGTCTTGTGTTTGTGACTGTAAGCCATGCACGCATCCAGGCGAGACAAAACTTTAGCTTGTTGTGAAGCGAATTTCTATCGAATTGGAGCTGTCTTCATGGAGTTCGTCTTTGCCGGCAGAAACACACCAACAGCCAGTTAGCTAACAGACGGGCGGACGGAGGAAACAGCCTATCATATCTCTGGACGACACTAGTAACAGGCTAACAGCCAATCATTCAGCAGCTGTGTAGTTCAGTTGCAGTAGTTGCCATGTTGTTTGTTTTCATGCAGTGAGCTTAGACTGTGCAGTGAGAAGCCGGGAGGAGAGTAGAAGCGGCCGCTATGTAGTGGAAATTGGTATCTTAATCAACGGTAGTACCGTCGTGCAGAATTTTTAGTATAGTAGGAACCATTATAATTTGGCACCGCAGGGTACTGTGGTGTATACTATAAACTCTGATATTTTAGGTGAGGCAACTGTACTTGGAGTGTTACTTCTTCAGTTCTGAAATGGACAAGTTGGGAGTCTGGTATTTATTGTATATGGTGAAGTTGATTAGTCTTGGTTAATCTATTATGAGGGTCATTGCTATTCTAAAGGAACCATGGTTTCACTCAGGTATATTGTTTTTGAGTTTTCTGGTGAATTGATAGACAAAAAGAAAAAAAAAAATATATACACAAAAACACATTAATTGGTGAATACATTTACACCACCCCCTCTTTGTGGTTAGAGGACACTAAAGTTGTAGTTAGTCCACATCCCTTTACTGATTTTAGAAAATAAACACAGCCAGAAAAAGAGCAGGTCATTCCGGCTGCTAATTGTTAGCCAATAAATGTGCCTAAAGTTGCAATTATTCAAACATTTGCAGGCCTATGTCACAGAGTTTATTTTTAGAGTGATGTTATTTTATTAATAATTTTACCTTTTTATTTTGATCAAAACCAGCAACACAGTCAAGTTAGTTACACAATGCCATGTAGCGTCACAAAAGGTATGATATAGGCTTAGGTACCAATGGGGCTCCAGATAATGTGCAAGTACTGGCCATCCTACTCTAATTGGTTAGTCTCATCTTGCTTGTGTAGATGAAGGATTGTATATGGGGGCTTGCTTTGAAAGGTTTTTAGTATCTCTAATGCTGCCTTTTCCTCTGTAAGAAAGGCCCTGCCTGCCTCTATCCAAAAGAGTTATTTATCAATTTTAAGTAGCAGTAGGTGAAGTTATTTCTTTCAAAAAAGAAAGGGTGTTGAACCATCTACAGTAAGGTCTTTGTGTGCAAAGTTTACGTGTTCTTCTGGAGGGCTGTATGATAATTAAAAAATACCTTATTTTGAGAAAATACTGGTAGTTCTTCATTTACTCATGTAAACCTTTGCATTGAAAGCTCAGGTGTTGGTGGGGTTTGACTCTATATGTCAGTTACACCATAACTCAAGTTTGTACAAACTGTTTGGTTACCAAGTTAAAAGGTGAACATGGAATGGGCAGACTAACTTAAATTGGTAAGTTGGTTTCTGTTTGGGTGTTTTTTAGGAACTTCGCTCAAGGACAACAGTGCAAGTCCAACTTTAATTTAAACAGAAAACACTTAAAAAAAAAAAATCAGTTTATATAGCAAAAACAATGATAGGAAAAAGTGTACAAAATTGTGATGCAATGTATTTTCTCCCAGTATTAAAAGAAAAATAAATTACCGACAGTAAATCAACAGAAGACTTAAAACTATATGATTAAAAAAAAGTTTTCCTTTGCTTGCAGGAATAATTATTCCTCGTCGTAGTAAAGTAACAGTGAGTCCATAAATCTCTTGATAAGTATATCATTCTCAACTCAAACCCTCGAGCTACATTGGAATTAATTTGGTCCAAAACTTTGCATGCAGATGCTTACATTCGCGTAAGGCACAGCTACTTATCAAAAATGTTGCTGCAATTAAAGATCCAAGATTTTCCAAGCTGCAGCAATATAAATGCTAACAGGTGTCGACATAAACATGCCAATAGGTGAAACTTGAGTCAGTGTCCAAATAAATTCTTTGGTGAAGTAGAAATATTGCTTAGATGACAATAGATTGAAGCAGACGGAAGCAGTGGATAACATCTCTGGGAATGGGTGGCTTGATCTCATTGCCATCCAGCCTGAGGTAACGCAGTCGAGGAGCGCTTTCATTTACTGAGTCATCCAAAGACTCGATGGAGACGGGACAAACACTTGAACTGCTTACACCTGCAAAATAAAAAACAAAAAACATCAATACCAAGGATCTGCTTGATCCAGTGTACCTTTATGTTTAGGAATTCTTACTTTTAATCATGTTGTGGTCAAGGTGAAGTTGTTCAAGTCCTGAGGAAATGTGGGGCACCTCAGTGAGCTGGTTGTGTGACAATTGCAGGTCCAGAATACTGGAGACATTAAACACATCTTCGGGGAGCCCACTGCTGGCTAGTTTGTTGTGGTTGAGCCTTAGAAATGCTACCCTGGGCAAACCTTTAAAGTAGCCTGCTGGGATCTTTTCAATGTTATTACCATCGAGGTAAAGCTGGGTGGTTGTGGCTGGTAAGCCAATTGGCATAGTGCTCAGTTGGTTCTTGGCTAGATTGATTTGTACCAGGTTGGTAAGGCCCTTCAAGCTCACCTCAGTCACAGCATCATCCATTAGCTTATTCGATTGAAGGTCCAAAAGATTAAGCTTATTCAGTTGGCTAAAGACGCCAACCGGAATCTTAGAAATACGATTGCGAGAGAGGCTTAGATTTTCAAGGTTAACCGGCAATGGAGAGGGCACTGAAGTCAACAGATTGTCATCTATGTAGAGGTGGATGAGGTCATTCATTGCGCCGAGGACCCCTTTCTCCATTCCTTCGCTGGAGATTTTGTTGCGGTTCAAATTAAGCCATCTCAGCTGTGTAGCATTCCTCAGAGCTTCTGCAGAAAGCACCTCAATAAGATTGTTTTGCAGGTAGAGGTACCATGTGTGTGGAGGGATATTGGGGATGCTTTTCAAGCCTTTGTTGTCACAGTAAACTGCACGAGGGAAGTTCAATGGGCAGGTACACTCTTTTGGACAGGCTTGAATCTGGGTCATGAATTCTTCATATTTCATGTCCTGGGTTAGGACCAACCCAACGAGGCAAAGGATGAAGACGGTGTTCAGCAGACGAGCCATTAGACTGACCTATGACAGAATAGAAAAGAGGTTCAAGATTTCTGACTGTTGCAACACTATACATTACTGTGTGGGGAAATACACATTCAAACTTGATCTCTCAGTCATTGCCTTGACTTCATAGACACTTAAAGCTTTGAAGATGCAAAGGCCGGTCAACTTTATTTTCATTAAGACAAACCCAAGTCTCCAACCCAAAGTGTAACTCACTTTAAATGTTGGTTTTAAAATGCACATTTTTGATCAGGTTATGATTAAGATACATGGATTTTACAAATGCGTATTCAACGATGAGATTGTTTCAAATGCACATAATTCAGGTAGTGCTGGAAAAATACCCAAATGCACAGTGGATGTGGGAATATTTAAAACTACCGACTAGGACAAATGAAATAAAGATTTGCAAGGATGCAGAATGACACAAGAAAAGAGAAACAAATTAGACAAAAGCAAAAATATACTAAGCGATTGACTTCCCAACCATTTCCAGATCTTCCACTCAGGTCTTTTTGGCTGCCATCTGGGGCTTATTAAAATTCTTTGTTACACATCTTGTTTGTCTGGAACTCATTTTGTGCAAGCCGTGCTACTCCTGTCAAATAGTGCACTTCAAAGGCAATACCAGATCACCTTTGTAGCCCTCATTCCTCAATGTACAAAGGTCAATATTTCTAATCCAGCCATGGTTTACAAATAGTGGCTCTAAAAGATTTAGTTTTGAATGTCCTGCATCGTCGACAGATGCTGAAAAAACATTAGCCATAGACTGACACAAGATGAATTCTAATATATGATGTGTGCAGATGCTCCAGTGTCACACACCATAGTCCATCTTACCTTTCTGTTGTTCCTCTCCTCTTCAAGCTATTAGCACGATCCCAAAGTGTGACAATAAATTCATCACTTTGCCCTATTTATAGTGTTTTCATTCAGTGTCACTGATAATGACGCCAAAGACTCTCCCAGCCAATCATAGTCCCAGAGGATCAGATTCTAATAATGTGCACAGAGGGCTAAGTCTCTGTACCTTGAGACATGGCCCACTTAGCAACAGCGTGAGGCTGACTTCTTCATGGACGACCTTTCCTCACCTGGAGACAAGACTGATCTGTTTTTAACCCTGCCCACAAATCCCTGTCTGTCCTTTGCTAACCTTTGTGCTCATTTGGTGATTCTGCTGTCCAGTGTGCAATCACAACTGAGTGTATCAACTTGTTGGTCATGTAGTCGTGTAATGTTAGGACCATTTCTACTCCTACAGTAATCTCTATCCAACAAGTCCTTCTGCAAGGACTGCAAGCACATGGTCATTTGAATTTCAGGCAGGGTTGCTTGGACAGCGACTGTTGATGACGAACTTTACAAGGTCCCTTATTTCTGTGCAGAGTTTGCATGTTCTCCCTGAAATGCAGGTGTTCAATATGTTTAGTGTAATTACACCTTCCACACTTCAAAAGCATTGGTGTTTAATTACCGAGAACAAAGCTGACGCATTTGACCCGAGTTCAGAAACCTTGCCTGCACACACAATGGGGTCACACCTAAGCCGAGTAGATTTCTACAAGGTACGAAGCTAGTGATTAGTCATCTTTTAACATGCAAACATGACACAGTGCTTATATCCAATGATGACGGCAAAGGGTCGAATGCAATGAGATAATCCCAGCTCAGTAATTAGAAAAGAAGGAACAGCTGAGGCACACACTCCAATCAGTCGTGGAAGCTCATTAGAGCTCTTCAGATATTTGCCAATGGGCTTTTGTGTCCAGTAATCACTCGTCTAAACACGTCCGTTTCTTGCCTGACAGTTATGTGGAACATCTGGAGCATTTTACATTGAACAATTAATTGTTACCTGGAAGCATGTTTGCAGGTTTATCTAATCTCGTAGGTCACTTAAATTTTTTATAATGAGAAAAATTTATATTTTAGCTTTGAGCAAAATTATTCTTTTTGGCAGTAAAGGCAGCAGAAGAAGCTGTAGCTTTCTTTTCTGCATCTCAATTTTCTATGTCAGAGTATACCCTATACTACAGATGGGCAACTCGTAATGCAAAAAAACCCCTCCAAAAACACCCAAAATGACAGAAAAATACACAAAAGAACTATACTAAAACCTACAAAATGACTCGAAAAACACAAAATGAGATGGAAAAATATGCAGAGATAACAAGAATACACTAAATATCTCCAAAAAGACACAAATTTACAGAATAAGACACAAAATTACAACAGGATACAAAATGATTCCAAAAACACAAACTGAGAGATAACTAATACAAAATAACAGAAAAAGATACAAATGTACAAAAACAGAGAAAAAACAACAAAAACACACAAAATTGACTCCAAAAACTCATAAAATGACAAAAAATAAAAATACACAAACCTGATGTTCTTTGCCTTATTAATGCTTAGATTGGTCATTATTTTAAATGCTAAAATTAATGCTAATAATGTGGCCCTCAGATCAGAGACAGTCAAATTTTTGCAGCCCCGATCGTGACAAAAGTTGCCCATCTCTGTCCTATACACTGTTTATTTGAAATGTTTAAAATAACAGCCATTCACCATTCAAGCACATTTTCTTTTTTATGTGTAAAATGTATAAATGCTTCAACAAATAAATGGTTGAATATTAAAACAAATGTTAACAATTTTCATTCTTGACTGAGGAAAAGGATATGCAAGTTGAGGTGATGCTAATACACTGCCAGGGGTTTTTCATTGGAGTCAGAGGTTAATAATTGCCCATGGGCTTGTATAAGGGGTTTATTTACCATTGACGGAGTTGCCTAAATCCACCTTAAAACACATGAATAAATGGCACGGCTTCCTTCACTATTGAGTGCTCATGAAATGGATATGTTTGACGAATTGGAAAAAGCATGATTAGCTATAAAGGTGACTTTACAAGAAGCATTTTTCCTAAAAAAAAAAAAAACAGGAAATAAAAAGAACTATTGTTTTTTATTGGCCCATTCATTTTCATATATGTGCTTGTGAAATTGTTTATTCTCTTGAGTCTGACAATTACACAATTGTGCTCCTAAGTAACAGACCACTGAGCAAACTCAGGTCATATCAAAGGTATACACACACCTACTCAGTTGTAGTCTTCCCCACCTTTCTTAACAGATGTATTAAAAAACAAAATCATATTTACCATCTTTTCCCACTGGATTGAGTTGTGTGGTCAGCTCTGCAGCCTCTTATCTGTCCCCTGGTGCAGTCCCTTCAAAGCTGCGCCTTGGACACTGGTTGAACTGAGAGGATGGGCATGTGTCGTTAGTGGGAGGATGACTATGAACAGACTGGGATGTCCTTTCAGAATTGGTGTTGCCTTCCTTTTCATCAGACGAGCCTTTCACCTTTTCTTCATGAAGCTTTTCGCCTATGGCTAAGGAAGTTGAGAGCATGAGCAGTTTTTGGCTCTTAATAGCTCCAGGCCTTGGGCTTCCCTGCCAGGTGAGGTGGGTTTATGGCTTTTGGGCTGGGCAGACTTTTACAAGAATGTTTTAATGGGAAAAAGAATCTAATTGTGTAGCTTTTCCCAGCTTGAGTTATTTCATTAGATAGGGGTCAACAGCAGAAATGACCTAAAGATGGCCTTTACTACGAAGCTGGATAAATATACCCAGGATATGTCTCAGTTAGCTAGCTACACTTAACCAACTATTCGTCGTTATAGAGCAGCTGTATTATCGAAGTTGGAACATGTTAACTTAACCCAGGGTTTTTCAACCTTGATTAGCGGAGAATAAACAGAGACACCGTGATCAGTTTCACTTTAATACGGCACAGTCCTCTTTCTATTCTTTTATCCGTGTTTTTTTAGTGCAGTTTGTGGTTCTGATGCTTCGTTCATACAGTTCAGCCTACATCATAAGATCATATTTTAGAAAACCTGTATTATCTCACAAGACTGAGGCATCCAGAGTGTAAATGGTAAATGGACGTGATTTATATAGCGCTTTATAACCACTGAGGTAGTCTCAAAGTGCTTCAAAATATCAGCTCATTCACCCATCCACATACCAATGGGACTGAGCTGCCATGAAAGGTGCTAATCAACCATTGGGAGCAACTTAGGGTTCAGTATCTTGCCCATGGACACTTCGACGCATAGACAGGTATAGGTTGGGATCAAACCCCCAACCGCTGGATCAGAAGATGACCCCTTTACCACCTGAGCCACAGTCGCAAATTTATCAGTCAGATAAGAGCTCGACACATGAAGGCTTTATCTGCTGCCTAATGCTGGTCCGTCCACCAAATAAAAATCTACAGTGTATCTTTCCTATAGGATGTCATCAGGTAAATGAAAGGTATCTACCCATAAATATTCTCTCTCCTGTCAGATCAGATCCAAGCTGCAACGTGGACAGAGAATGACACACCCTTTCTTGGGCAGGTCTTTTGCCAAGAGAACTGATTGGTCAAGAGGCTGTGCTATACTAGCTCATATCTTAGCCTAGCATTTAATCTGGTCCTGACTCCTGACCAGGTTAGCTCTTCAGCATAAGTTACCATGGTGATTAACCCAATACGACATTAACCAGGGTCGTAGTACAGCACACACAGAATAAATCTCGGAAGATAGTGCGATGAGAGGAATTCCAGCTTCATAGAACTGGCCCACAAAGATTTGTGGTTGATCAAGCTAGAAAGAAAACATGTATTTAAAAATGCTGATTTTTATCTGAATTCTTTCACGTTTTTAATTTGTTTTTCTAGATTTTAAGATGCACTTAGCTTTTAGAAGCAAAAGATAAAACTATAATGAAAGACGAAAATTGAGACAGACGGCACGGATGTGGACCTGGGCTCCCATGGGCAACAACTGATTACACTTTCCCTGACAGTCCCAAAGCAGGAAAGTGTAATGCACAAGGCTTTATGAAGGACTTTATTGTTCAGCCACAGGCAGGAAGAGCTCTGCGGATGGTTTAAACCTGGGAGGCACAGGGGGGATAGGAGGAAATTGTCCGAGATTGGGAATCTGTGCAGATGGCTATAGAAAAACATGTGAGATTTGGAAAACATTGCTTGAGCAAACATGTAAGGTGTTGTAAAAGGTAGACTGTTACCACCCGACTTGGATCGGGTTCACTTGTGCAATAACAGTTAAAACACACCGTTAAATGATTTTAGTATTGGATGGCTGAGGGAAGCTGCCAATGACAGACAGAAAACTACAGACTTTAATTTCTGTAAGTGGGTCAAACCTTTAGCATAACTGACTTTCACAGCTGGATCCAATCAGACACCGAGCTGGGGACATCTGGAACAGGTTTGATAAGCACTTTAAACACTGTATAATTGACCAACTTACTGTCTTTGGATAGTGTCTAATTGAAACTCTTAGAAGAAACATGTGATTCTGGCTCATATGGTGCACATTAGCAAGGATTAGATTGGTCCTTAGAGCCAGTATAAAGATCTGTGAATACAGAGTGTGAGGTTAATACTGCAACAGATCCATCCTTTACTGTGTGATTGAATACTAGGGAGGGTGGTGAGGAGCAATTTTAGTCTGCATTCTGTGAAAATGAAGAAAACCAATGATTACCAGATACAGCATTTACGCTCTAATGGGATTTCATCCGAGCTAACTTTACCTTTAAAACGTATTTGCATGCATTTATTCTTGTTTGTCCTTTTTTTCCTTTCAGTTGTCTTTTTTTTTTTTTTTTGGATTAATTGATTTGGGGCCATTAACCCTTCAACTACATATACATTTATTTACCCATCCACAAACCATTTACCATACATCATTTTAGGTTTAGGTAAAGCAAGTTACAATGTGTATATCAAACCAGTTCATCACTACTGCACAAAAACACCTTTATTGCCCATTTAGGTTAATCAATGTTTACATTTTAATAATATCAATTTAACATTTTGAGCAGCTGTTGAAAAGTTGTATGTACCATGCTCCATGCTGGAGCCTATCTTAGCAGACATTGGGATAGGAAGGTAGTGGCCTGTTAGGGCTTATAACGGGAGAGTCACTGGTTCAAACTCCTTTTTTTTTTTTTTTGGTTCAAACTTTTTGTGCCCCATTTCTTGTGTCCCATCTCACAAGTCCCTTAAATCTAAATGCTTCACTGACTCTATTGAAAAGAAGATTCTCAATCTCAGTGAGACTCTCCTGATTAAATAAAGGTACAATTTTAAAAAATGGATGCAAGGCAGAGTACATTTTCTGGGTAGGACTCCAGTCTTTCTCAGAGTTTTGGAGAACCACCAGTGGGACTTGCATCCATGAGCTTTCCAGTGAGATTCAGCGCCAGTGCACCACAGAGTGACCTTTCAAAAATGTGGGTTTGATATGAAAAGTAATTGCTTAAGGTTGAGTACATGAGCCTCATGAGATGAACAAACAAAACTGGGAGAGCACAAAGTATGGTGGCTTGTTAGGGACACTCAAAATCATTAGGCCAAATAAGCATTAACCGGTATTTACTAGGAGTGAGACGATACACTGAGTTCATGATATCAGGCTCTCGTTGCTGATACAATATTTTTGGGAAGGTTAAAGGCCCAAGAAATTTCTTTTCCTTTAATTCTGGACATACTTTTTCTGGGTGTGACCTTTTTTAACTCAATAGGAATATAAAAAATGAAAACAAACCATAACAATGTGGTGTGTTGTAGAATTGAAATTTTTTTTTTGATCCACTCGTATCCTTGACGAAAGGCTACATCTTCTGACCTTTTTATTATCGCAATATCTTGTCGCACAATATATCATCAAACCTTTACTATTTACATGCCTAACGACTAATGTAAATTAGGACACCATCATAAAGGTTATTAGTTTCACATTTTGCAAGAAAACAAAACAAACTTTGGGTCTTTTACAAAAGACTGTAGGTGAGAAGTCACTAGACTTTACTTCCACACGAAATCAATTATCTATATTTAACAGGAATATAAAATGACACAAGACAAATACATTGGAACCATACTTTATTTAACTGTGTTTGACGTTCTCACAGTAAGTCAAAGAACAGCCACTTCAAATACCTTTAAAGAATAGAAGAGATCACACAGAAATGAAAAGAAAACAATCAACACAAACTGTAATTATAATACCATGCAGATACACCAGTCATTGTACTCGACAATGGTGCTGAGATATTTTTCTGTTTGTAAAAGGAAAAAAGTGATCACCATCAACAGCGTAACAATAATAGTAGCTTAACTGCCAAAGCTTTATTTTGAAAAAGAGTGGCCCCCCTGGGAGCACACACGAAAGAATAACTAACTACAAATGAAATTAGGTCATGAACATGTAGAAACACGATTTCCAGAAGAAAAAAAAAATAGTTTGAAAATTACAACATGAGACAGAAGCTTACGACGTCGTCTTCTTTAAAAGCTCAAGTTAAAAAATGTGGCCGCTGTGTAAACACTTTATTTTTATACATAACACATCATGGTGTGAGCATGCTGTCCTGACCTGCTGGTCCTTTGCACAGCAAATGGATTGAAAAAAACAAAAAACTCCTCTTTGCAATGCATGCTAAACAGCATAATGTACAAGACAAACAACAAACTGACACTGAATACAGATATTGGAGCACCCTCACCAACTATTACATATCTGCTCCTTTATTTACTATACACGTTTGGAATGATTTAGGTGTGATTATTACATTTTATATCTACGTACTTGTTTTCCATCATTCACACTTTTTCATGTATACTTTCAGTTAACGGAAAATTTTCGTTCTTTTTGAAGTTTTAGCAACTCAATGAATACAGACAATTTTTTATCCATTAGGCCTTCAAGTATTCCAAAGGAGCCTAGTTTTACAAATCTTCACCACACAATTAACAAACTCAAATTAGTGATGTCCTACATTTGCAGCAGAAACCTTTCAGGACTACAGTAAAGAGAGAGACATGGTATTGGAATTCCGCAGGCTTGAGGGTGAGAGGAAGGTGGCTTTGACAGCCGTCCTTATTCAAACATGATATCCGAAGCTTGACGCAGGCAGTTGACAGATTCAGCGGGCATGCTGTGGTGCGTGATGTTGTTGGCATCCAGACGAAGATGCTTCAGGCGGGAGTAATTCAGGGGTCCGACGTACTTGCAGAAACTGGCCAGGTCGAACTCTGCAAGAAAAACCAAACAGAATGGGATTATAACGGCTGTCAGAAGAAGGAATAACAAAGGGAACATTTCTTCCAGATCAGTTTGAATATAATTAAGTCAAAATAATCTTTAGGCTGGCTAGCATTTAATGAGTGACGTATGCTAACAGGAATGACCGGAGAGATGAATAACAACCAACACACCGAATATTACCTATATTATATATTATATTGTACTGCATTGTTGGTCACTCTTAAAACGTAACCATGAGGAATCTCTACCTTTTAGTTCAAAAGAAGAAAGGCCACTAAATAGCATTTTTAGAAACAGCCTTAAAAGCACCGTCTAATGCTGCTGCTCCTTTCTCCCAACATCTCAAAAATGTATAAAGGGTTAAATTCTCCACCAACCTTCGAGCAATTTGTGCAACTCTCTTTCTTTATGCGTAAATATAGAGGATTTAAGGGTGAATACCTCTCTCTCTGCTTCTCTAGCTATCGGATGAACTGCAAACAGGCAGTGAACTAAAGCCAATTTGTTTTTTTTTACTATCCAACCCAACAAAGATCTCTTTTGGAAAAGTAGAGTATGTCAAAAGTGTTATGTGCACCGGTTAAAAAAACATATAAACATATATAAGTAGTGCACATATGCAAATAAAAAAACCCAATGTGCACTAAATCAAATGTTCTTGGGATTGACAGAAATAAATAATGGGAGTCGCTCCTGATGGGTAGCTGTTATACTTATTTTTTCAGCCAGATGTGTGTTTGTGTGTTATTGCGGAGGGAGGCGGAGCTACAGACACGGAGCACTGATCACAAGAGTGATGCGAGAAGACTGAGATATTCAGACAGGAAGAGTAACTGGGCTTACATGGTGGAGGTGAGGAAAATGATTGAAAGAAAACGAAGCAGAGTTTGGTCGTATTTTAACATCATGGACAGTCGAATATTTTCATTATCACACAGGCTCCACACACTACCTGCACCGTCATGTTCATCTCTCAATTTTGTAGCACTCTCTTTGATGTTTAGTATACAAATAAAAACTAATACATTATGTAATTTATGCTTTTTTGAATAGCTTTGATATCAGATAATTTAGTAATATTTAATTCAGGCTACAAAAAAAGTTTCAAGGGAAATCCTCTAATATTTGTGAAATAGAGAAAGACTGTCAGAAGGAGAGTGATGAGATTATGACGGTGTTCTGTCGGATGATTGACTGTTGTAAATGATTAAAAAGCTGTCTTTTCATTTGGTTTTCAGATATTTGTACTTTTAGTTTTAAGCCATTTTATTGGAAGCTTTAAAGAGGCTGATGTGCGTCTCGGCTAGAAATTCAACTAATGCCTTGATTATGGGCGGGGCTCGTGGAGAAGTTACACACGCCCAGTCTATACTATAAAATCTCAAAAGAACAATCTATGCTATGCTAAGTACCTTCTCAATATTCACTGTACCTCTTTTTTCACAATTCTTTTAATCTCACTTACTCGCCACAGATTGCAGAGTACAGCCCTGCCAACAGCTCAAACCTTCTTTTAGTGTCTCGGCCTAACACACTATGCGAGGTACCGGGGTTAAAGAGAATAATATGCAAATCCACCCACTGTTGATCTCGTTGGCCTGGAGGTAGAATTGCTCCAGCATTTCGTTGATCTCAGGGATGGACTGCAGTTTGTTGAAAGAGAGGTCTAGCTCCAGCAGTGATGTCACATTAAACGCTCCCGCAGGGATCCCCGAATCCATCAGCTTGTTGTGGGAGATCCTCAGGTACCGGAGAGACGGAAGCTTGTTCAGGTATTCTTTTGCAATGCTTTCAATGTTATTGTAGTCCGCATAGAGGATTTCCAGCGAACTCGGGACTCCAACCGGAAGCTTCTTCAGCTTGTTATGGCTTACATCCAGAGACAGCAGTTTCTTTGGGCCTTTGAAAGCCCCTCCGATAGCATCTGATGTCAACTGATTGTGTTGAATATTGATGGAAGTTAGATTTTCTTTGTCATCCAGGAGTCCAGAGGGGAACTTGGACAATTTGTTGTGTGTCATCTTCAGTTCTTCAAGTGCTTTTGAAGGTGGGATGATGGGCTCTGTGAGATTGTTGAAGCTAAAGAACAACTTCTCTAAGGCAGTGAGTTTGTCAATGCTGCCCTTTTCTATTTTACCATTGGTGAGCTGGTTCTTGTCGAGCACCAGCCAGCGTAGCGTGTCAGTGACATTATCAAAAACTCCAGCCTTGATGTCTTCAAGTTGATTGTTCTGAAGGTACAGGTACTTGATTCCTGTTGGCACCATGGGGACAGCTTTGAGTTTGCGGCTGTCACAATACATGGCACTGGGAAAACTAATGGGGCAATCGCATTCCCTGTCACAGTTGGGCCCTGACGGCCCCAGCATGGGCACAGGCTGTTCGTCGTAGTCATAGAATTGGCACAGGGCCAAGCTGATCAATACAGCCAGGAGGGGAAGACGGAGAGGAAACATGGTTCCTGCAGATCCAACAGAGGGAAGGGAATGCAAAAACAGAGAGTCGAAGGTTACAGAAGGAAATAAAGGCATTTCAAAGATCACATAAAAACAGACAAAGTGATACTGAGTAAACACACTGTAGTATCTGCTACTAAGTAACTCCATGAAATTGTTATCAAAACACATTGCAATTGGAGAAAGAGGCAGAAATGGCTTTAGTTACCAACTACAGCTGGGGTAAAAAAGTTGATCAATTGATTTAAATCGTTTATTTAATTGAATGGCCTAATATCATCATCGATTCGGGAAATCTGACAACTCTACTACTAACACAGTGACTAAAACACAACCCACCCACTCCCTATCGTGCTAAGTAATCTAGTTGATCTAGACCAGTTGGAAATGAACCAGTACCCCATTTGTTCAATCAATTATAATGAAATGCACAAATCAGCTTATTCCTAAAAGAAAAACAACAACATGGACTAATCAGACTTAAAAACATCAAATCATTAATCAAAAACTATAAAACATGGCTTTATAAAGCAGTGTTGACCAAGTGAAGCCTTAATGATTAAAGGAAACCATAAATCAAAGTCTGAAGACTGAATGAAACTTATACATCAGTTCAAATGAAGCTAGTAGACAATGCAAAGCCTCCATAATTGTTCCCAGACTTGTGAAAAATGCAAGCAGACTCCAACGTCATGCATGTGCATCCATTTGAAGAGTATACATTTCCCCATATCTCAAAGATTTGGCTTTTTTGTATTTACAAAATATCTTTAAACAGTATAATTGTTGCATATTTAGTCTAATACAAAACTATGCATCATACTATTTAACAAACTTTTATCCAAGTATATATATATATATATATATATATATATGTATATATATATATATATATATATATATATATATGTATATATATATTTGTCTAGCCCTATCCCTTACCCTAAAAATCCAGTTGTGACACTTTGTATTCACAACTGGAAAAGTCAAATAAAGTTGCTCAACCAAGCAGCATATCACTTACCTGTGCTTCTCTGTCTTAGTGGGTTTGTAGGGCCAGTAGGTAAGAACAGTGTGGTGTTCAAAGCTGGAGGTCTCTGGAGAAAAACAGTGAGAGAAAGCAGTAGAGAGAAGGAGGAGAGAGAGGGGAGGATGGAGAACAGTGAGAGGGAAAGAGGGAGGGAGGATGAGAGGGGTGAGGGTTTGATTGGATACTTCACCGACTGAGAGGAATCAGTGGATGCCAGCACAGCATCCAAATGAGCTAACAACTGTCCAGTGTTACAGGTAAAAGTACACAGTCTTTTCCATCTTCACCAGCCAAATTATTTTGTTTGTGTCCTGATTCCCGACAATTGTCCATCAACATTTTTTTTTCTTCTCCAAAATGTGAATCAACTAGAGGTTGAAATGCTACACGTGTGGAAAATACAAGGGTAGGAAAACCATGTCTGGAAAAATGTGAAAGCAATCTTCGGCGGTCATTTATCCAGACGTCTGCTATGAAGACGAATAAATTCAGCTGCAGCTCTTTAGCTGTGAACCTGGCTTTGGAAAATCTGACAGAAAGCATAAATAACAGCCAAAGTTACATAAGACTAATCCCAAAAATCAAAGAAACAACACCGGTGACAGTATAAACCAGGTCCAATGGGTACCAGATGTTCCATGCAAGAAAAAAACCACCACTTTTTACCCCACTGAGTTTTCCTAATTTGTTTTCCTGATTACACAAAAGGTGACCATAATGAAGCCCAGTATGATCCTCACTCATTAGTTGCTAATGTGTCTTCCATTTGTTGGTGCATATTTAATCACACAATCAGTGACGGTAAAGGCTGTCTGGAAGTCATTGGTCACAGTGCCTTCTGTTGCTTTACTCACATTCTTAAAGGCCATTTTGGACACGTGTCCTTTGAGAAACATGTTCATATCATAAATCTAAGTCAGTCTCTCCGACTTCAGAACATTTTTTAAAAAACTCAGAATAAAATAGTTGTCAGACTAGGCCACACGGATAGTAGTAGAAGAAAATATCTGTTTGTAGAAGAAAAGCACATGTTTGGACATTGAGTGTAAAGATTGGCTTTAGTTTGGTGTAATTACTGTTTACAAGAGGCCAAGCGGAACATTTTGCAATATGCTGTAGAGTTGATTGAGTGAGTTAGCTGAGACGGACTGTAGATGCTGCTTGACATGCTATTTTTGAATTATATTTTTGGTGCTGGATGTTAAGTTTTTATCATTTTAATAAACAAACAAGATTCCCCCGGGGACCACAAACCTCTGCCAAGTGCCAAACATCCTCTTTGTCAGATATTGGCAGTTATCTGGATCAGTGATCCTGATCATGGTACCATGATTATTCACACTTTAAAGGCTTGGAAGACATTTCTATGCCCATTATTAACAATGCAGTAGGTCCAAATGTAAGGGCTTCCCCATTTAGTTTTTTTGAAATTGCGATTAAATATACTTCTAAATTCTATACAGATGAAACTAGGTAGAACCTGAAATAACTGAGTCAAAGTTATAAAAGATCAGTCAATTATGTATTGAGATATGGATTTTCAAAATTTTACCAATGATGAGAGATGGGGAGGTGAGGTGTGCCGCTCTCTGCCATGTGCAGCAATGAGAAAGCTTTCAGGACTTTGCGATCATGAACGAAAAGAACAAAAAGAAGAGGTGTTTGATATACTGTTTGTCAGTCATATTAAATATGAATTATTTTGAAAATCTGCCTTTTATAAGAAAAAAAAGGATTTCAATGACAGAAAACTTGTTTCACTTATATACTGTTTAAAAATTGTTCACATAGTGTTTTCGCATGAAGCTATATTCACACACAGCAATGTGTGGGTAATGTAAAGTAGTCAGAACTGCAGTTAATTATGGTGGTTTCATGGTGGATGCCACAACGGCCGCGTAAACAAGCCATTCGTTTTGCTGTCAGGGGTAAGCCCCTTAAAGGTCACTTAGCACATGTTGAATCTCTGCACATGAAATCTACACATAATAAAGAAAACATGTTGGAAAAGAATGGTTTTGTAAGTTTGATGGTTGTGAAAAAAGCAGAAAACCAAGTGTAATGCACACATCTGTTGTGTGTTAGGTCGACACTGCACAGGTGGATTGTGAAAACACTGCAGAAAGTGCTCCTCTCATTTTCTTAAGTTGCCCAACTCCCCACTGGGCATCCTGATCTGCTGCATAGATTGTCCACAGCAGAGGTTTGACCTACCATGGAAGGAGGTCATAGGTGGTACTATGAGCATTGATGGTTCCTTTGGGGATCTGTGATTACACATCCAACAATACAGCAGATTCTAACCTACAGCAGCTATTAGAAACATATTAAAGCCCCAGTTAACCATCCCATACACTTTGCCAGTTTTAATGACCTCATGGTATGAAACCAAAAAATGGGCTGCAAACCATTTTCCAATGGGTCATCTACAAAGGCAAAACAATTTGTAAGGGAACTTATTTGTATAGCCAAGGCTTGCTATTCACAATAGTTGGAATTTTGGAACTCAAAAGGCAACACATTCTCACAGGAGATGGTGAAACTCTCAGGTTATTCAATTCTATTGTTTCGTGCATGCCAACACGATTTACTCATTCTTTTCGTGCCACTTGGAACAAAGATATGCCTCAGAAATATACAGAGGCTTTGACCTCAACACTAACTGGAGTTAGAGAAAATGATGTGGTACAGCCATGAAGAAGGGATTGGTGAAGGCAGGCGGACACTGTGCAATTTTTTCGATCGTTGCAGAGTCCAAATGCGCACAGCTCATGATTCATGTTCTCACACTATACGGACTGACACTCTGACACGATCTGAGTGCTCACACTGTACGTCCATACGTGATGCGTTGGGGTCTTGTCTCCAGAAATGCAAATCACAAATTAGAAGAAGAAGAAGAACTCTGAAGCGTTGCCATTAAAACGGAAGAAGAAGAAGAACCCAGAAGTGCATCTCAGCAAAAAGAGCTTTAAAAAAGAAAAGATGGCGATGTGATGGACCAGGTACTGGCTGGACAGACGTGGGCAGTACGGTCCATCAATTTCACAGTGGTCCTACGGTGTTTGCTCATGCGCAGTGCGAGAGTTTGAGGTAAGCCGGTTCATGGCACTGCTTCAACAGTGCGATACCCTCACGAGGAGCGACCTGGCTTTCAAACATGTGTGATTTCCTTGCGACCATACAATTGCTGATTGGGAGCTGGTCATGAGGTCTTAATTGCTTCTTGTGACCCCTTGTATGCTACATGATGCATGACACGATTTAGCAGAGACTCGGCCCGATTCCAAAAATAGACGCATGAGTCAAAAATTGGCTCAAAATAGGCCAAAAATCGCACACTGTATGTCCACCTTTAGTGGTTAAGTTTAGGGTAAGTAGCACGGAATTGTGTTGGCACGCACTAAACAGTTGATTGATTAATGTACGTGACTCTTTCACTATTCTTTGTGAGACTGGGCTGCGTAAGATCTATATTTTTCACCTTTTTACATTTTCTGATATCTCAAGCTTCACCTCGTGCTAGCCTTGGTTTTTATCATACACCATGTTGCAATACAAGCAGTCTTCTGTCACTTGGCCAAGTCTTCATTGCAAATGAGAATTGGTTCTCAATGATTTACCAGGTCATCAACTATAAAACTAATTTGAATAAACCAAGAAAAAAATAGGTATTATTTCATGTTCAAGTGGTGTTTTTACAAGATTACAATTTCATTTAGCAGATGCTTTTCATCCAAACATGAGCAGTTAGGGTTAAGGGACTTGCTCAAAATCTCACAGTGATGGTCCGGGTTGGATTTGAACCGGTGAACCACCTACTATAAGCCTGCTTCCTCAACTGTTATGCCACCACACTACATTTTGTAAGTGAATGTATGTCCTGAGGCCAGACAAGTTGTAAGTGCCACTCTAAAGGGATTTACATAGATTTTTAAAGAAAGTCTCATATCAGTCACAAATGAAGATTTTGTTAACTTTGTAACTCATGGTCCAATAACAACAATGTTTGAGTTTATTTTCAAAGGAAAAATCAAAAATTCTTATTGCAAAGTGTACCTGGCCTCTAGTGGCCAAGGATAAAAACTGACGATGCTTTGGGATTGTACAAAGTCAGCTCTTTTTGTCATTGTGATGCATAACCAAACTAAACATTGGATTGTTGGCATTGGAAACAGATCAGACAGGTTGCCTTAACCCCACTGATGAGGTGTTGTTACATTTGCCCCAGGTGGATCACAGACTTCCTGTCTGACAGGAAGCAGCACGTGAAGCTGGGAAAAACCATCTCTGCTCCCCGGACCATCAGCACTGGATCTCCTCAGGGCTGTGTTCTTTCTCCTCTGCTCTTCTCCCTGTACACCAACAGCTGCACCTCCTCTCACCAGTCGGTCAAACTCCTGAAGTTTGCAGACGACACGACCATCATCGGTCTCATCTCTGATGGAGACGAGTCTGTCTACAGGTGGGAGACAGACCGGCTGGTGTCCTGGTGCAGCCAGAACAACCTGGAGCTCAATGCTTTAAAGACAGTGGAGATGATAGCAGACTTCAGGAAGAACCCAGCCCCCCTCACCCCCCTCACCCTGGGAGACTCTACAGTGAGCTCTGTAGAGTACTTCTGCTTCCTGGGGACCATCATCACTCAGGACCTCAAGTGGGAGCTGAACATCAGCTCCCTTATCAAAAAAGCTCAGCAGAGGATGTACTTTCTGCGGCAGCTGAAGAAGTTCAGTCTGCCAACAAAGATGATGGTGAACTTCTACAGCTCCATCATCCAGTCCATCCTCTGCTCCTCCATCACCATTTGGTACGCTGCAGCTACGGCCAAGGACAAGGCCAGACTGCAGCGTATCATCCACTCTGCAGAGAAGGTCATCGGCTGCAATCTGCCCTCCCTCCAGGACCTGTACGCCTCCAGGATTTTGAGGCGTGCAGGAAAGATTGTGGCCGACCCCTCCCACCCCGGTCATAAACTGTTTCAATCTCTCCCTTCTGGTAGGAGGTTTCGGTCCATCAGGACCAGAACCTCCAGACACAAAAACAGCTTCTTTCCCTCTGCCACCATCCACATGAACACACCCCAAGTCACCCACTGACCCCCCCCCCCACCCGATCACCACCTCCACCAGCTTGATATCTGCTGCACTGTATATATATATTTATATTTATCCTATTTATCCTTTATTCTCTATCTATTCTTTATTTATCCCTCATCCTTTATATTTATCATTATTATTATTATTATTGTTGCTGGGTTGTTCGTTGTTCTTTGTTGTTTTGTTTTTATTTCTTTTATTTCTTTTTGTTGCTTGTTTTTGTGCACCAACCACCAAGTCAAATTCCTTGTACTGTCCTCAAAACTGTACATGGCAAATAAAACATTTCTGATTCTGATTTGAAATCCTATAGAAGTGTATTTGTTGCTCGTATATCTGTCTTCAAAAGGCTCTCGATCAAACTTTGACTGAAGTAACTCTTCCCATTACATCAGACATATGTTTCTCCAGACTGTTTTTCACAGCAAGGCTGAAAAACAGATGGCCTGCTGCACATTTTGTTAAGTCTGTGCTTTATTGTATTTTTTCACGATTTTGTCTACTTCGTACTGCCATGTCCTTTCCATTAGAACAGACGGCAGACATTGGCCTCAAGGTAGTGTTTTCATAATATTTTGTCCTAATTGCATCTCACAAAAGGCCCAAGAAACTGAGCCAAGCAGTTTACGACTTTAGAGGATTGTGAGTTTGGCTTTAAGGAATGTGTTACAGAACATTTTTCCTCTTGAGTGCAATCAAGTGCAACACTCTCTGTTTTAAAGGTATATTAAACAAAACAAATAGCACAATGTGCAGTGCGTTTAGTGACCTTTTCCTAAATCAGTGGCAAACTGTAAATTTCTCACCTCGGCCTCCCATCGTCTTGTGTCAGAAGTGATTCACTTCATATCCTTATTATGACACCATGGCTATTGTAACCAAAAACTACCAATACGCAGAAGCAAAGTGTAAAGCATTATTGCATCACAGAAAAGTAGCCATTGCTAATGTCAGTTAACATGATTCAACAAACACACGTTACATGCCATCAGTAATGTTATTAATCTCTAAATATTTGTACAGCAAAGAAAGTGAACTTTTAACCAAACCCTGATTTTCTCCATTGTAGTTTGCTAACAGTGCTAATGCTAATTCACCAACACAAATGTATTGTGCTTTTTCAAATGCAAACTGCTCACATTAGTAGGTCACCTGACCTTGAATCAAGGGACATAAAACCGGTCATGTGATAATATGTTAGCTAATGTGTCAAAATCAATCATACTTATGTCAAATGATGGCAGTTATTTTTAATCTTGAATTGTTGAAAAAACTCAGAATCATATAGTTTTTCTAAAAATATTCCACAACCTCGACCCACTCGCCCCTCCATCCCCCTCAAAAGAAAAAGAAAATGTAATAAAAGGTCAAAAAATTCAAGGAGTAGTAGTAGGAGATAGTGTGAGTGGTTGTCTTTGTGTTACTCTGCGATGGACTGGCGCCCTGTCCAGGGTGTACCCCTGCCCAACAAACGCCCATTGAGAGCTGAAGATAGGCACCAGCCGACCCACGCGACCCTGATAAAATGAGCAAGCGGGTCAGAAAATGGATGGATGATGATATTGATTGACATTGGTATACACTTTTTCATCATTATCGATTAACCAATATCTGATGTTTGAGACATTTTAAAAATCAATCAGGGACTTTTTCCATAACTAAAGAATAATGCTTATTCTCATTTTGCATCGATAATGTTTATTTGTGGAAAACATCCAGTGAGGCCTGTTATTTCCATGAAGACATATATTATGCAACCTAAAATTAGGTTTGGGTTGATGGGGATCTGTGTATATATCGGTATCGGTATAAGATCAAAATTGTAAGTTTAGTGTTCAACAATATTGGCAAAAAGCTAAGATCAAACATCTCTAAATTTAAGTGACAATCCTGCAAAAAACTGTTATAGGGTTTGGATGAGAACTGTCATATTGATACAGTATATCCAATAATAAAATATGATGAATATTCCTGGCTTTGCTGGTCATTGCAGCTGATACAAATGATAGCAAATCGCATTGTGATGGCTGTGATTACAGAACGTGATTTATTACGCTTTTATTCCCAAGTAAAATCCACAACCTCACCTGTTTGATCTGTAGCTCTTAAATATATTAAACCATAAAATAAAAAGCTGTCACTGAAAAAGCTATTAAAGCCTGCATCTATTGTGTTAAACTCCACGCACAAAACCATCAATAAGTGCCTAAAAATAAACTACTCGAATACTACTGTACACATGCTCTGATAGTGGTGCACAGATGGAGACTGAAGCAAGCATATTAGCAAACAGGGGTATTTTTGGACATCCTGGCACAGACACACAGAAGCTTCTGACAAAATCTTTGCGGCGCCCAGACACCGCCTTCTGTTCCCACCATGTGGTCGTGTGGTAAGCACTGTGCTCAAACCAGACGGACTCATCCCCTGGCAGGTCGAAGGATTCTCTCACCTGGTGTCCCGTGTGCTCACATGGCGCATGATCCCTACCTGAGAAGATGTGTACCAGCGCTAATGCCAAAGATTAAGCACTGCTTATGTGTCAACAGGAGATTTTGTTTCTAATGAGTCCTAATACCAGGGTTGTCTCACTATCAATTTCTCTTGACTGGTTTAAGTTTACAGAATAGCTCTGTGCATGGCTGCAGCCGTCAACCTTAAGATACGTGTTAAACCACATAGCTTGAAGAAGTAAATGTGTGATGAAATTAACAGTTGCACACGACCCCAGATTTTGCACATGATATGAAACCACACACACACACACACACACACACTGAATGCAATAATACTGGCACCAGGCCTAAAACTACAAATCTAAGTGGTCATGGCCCTGCAGATAGACGCGACTCAGGAGGTCGAGTTGCACCACACTACCATTTATCTCCACACGGGGGCAACACATTGAAATACATCTGCGATGCAGGGCTGGAATAGCTCTGAGTCGCTGGGATGAGCGCCAGAGCTTGAACACTGATTCTTTTCAGCTTGTCAAGAAAAAAAAAAGAAAAAGATTGGAGTAATTTCAGAGGGGGGGATTCAGGGAAATATTTCTGTTTTTCCATAACATCTTTTTTGGGCAGGCTGTTTGCTCAGTTTGTAACCTGACTCCTAGCAGTTAAATTCTGAAGTTAAAGAGTTAACTTCTCTACGGAATGGGGTGCCAAATAAATGGTGCTTGGGCCATAGCCGGTCTGCCAGTGAGATAGATCCGTGAGAGTTCTCAACCTTGGGATCGGGACCCTATTTGGGGTCGTGAGACCCTGGCAGGGGGTCGCCAGATGCCTTCAAGAAACTAAGAATATTTTCTGAACAATCTGAGACTGTTTTTGCTTATTTTTACTCTTTTTTTCTGCAAGTACGTCAAACTTTCCATACTGATTCAACTTCTTGCCATATTTTTGCTCCTTTTAACTTTTAACTTCTAACTTCTTGCCACCATATTTCATGCCCATTATTTGCCAGTTTAAACGAATTGTTCCTAATATTTCCCATTCAAAAACACACACGCGACACTTTAAACCTTTTTTTTTTTTTTACCACTTTTTCTCCACATTTATGGCCACTCTAATTTGCATGTTTTGACCAATTTTTGTGTTTTTAAAAATCTATATTTTCCACCACATGACTGTTCTTTAATGTTCATGTCTGAGTTCAACCACATTCAGATACAGTCGGGGTCCCTGTTTTCTGGAACCTTTATTTTGGGGGTCGCGAGCTGAAAAGGTTAAGAACCACTGGGATATATGGATGGAAAGATAGTCTCTAGATCCGTTCAGATATTTTAACCTGTTTCATGTGGGAGGTATCGCCTTGTGTCTCGTGGGGGACTTCCTTCCTATTCTCTAACCTCAATGTTCTCTTTAAGATCATTTACATGGCTGACAAGCTTTAAATTATTGGTGGCCTGCAGGCTGTAAAAGCTTCATGGAGAATGATTTTCCACTTCTGTCCAGAAATCCTATTATTGTTACAGACTGCCAGGCAAGGTAAAAGCTAATTAATCTATTGTAAAGTAAACATTGTTTAATGGGCTGATGTAGAAGTTTCATCATGGCTCTGTTGTAAGTTAATAGTGTAGGTGTTGTTTGATTGGCTGCCTTTGGGAGCTCCACATTACTCCCCCTGACCAAAGACATGCCAAAGACTCTAAACTGAAATGTTGTATTTGCATTTGTACTGTATGTATGGATTTATATCTTTCTGTAAATATGTACAGGGCGCCTTATGATGGATCTGTCTGCCAGAGAGTTGCCCAATTCTAGATCAGTGCATGTTGGGAGTATCTCCAGGCATATGAGGAATGCACAACATAGCTGAGTTTAGTAAACAGCACACAGAGCTGAGATCTCATCTCTAAATGTTACATGATGGGAGCATCTCCAAAACTTGAGTGCTTCTTTGTAAATCAGTAGCTATCAAAACAGTTCCAAGAAAACAAGTGGATATAGGCACATGTACAGTCATTAATTGTGATGCATTTTTGGAGAACAGGGTAAAAGTTGAGATCAAACAGACACAATTGAAGATTAGATTGCAGAATAAATTGATGGTAGTCCTGACAGAAAGGCATGTGTTGCTCACCTGTGGAAAATATGACACCAGGATGCATCATCGGAAGACAGGCAAGCTACCAGAAGCAGTGTGGTGTTCTGCCCAGCTATCTATGGAGATGTTACTTTATCATGTGCCGTTAAGACACGCCCAGTCTATACTGTACAATCTCCAAATAACACTCTCCTCTTTGCTAACTAGCTACTCAATACTGACAATAGCTCTGTATTCACAATTATCTCAATCCAATCTACTCACCACAGATTGCAGAGTCAACAGGTGCTAGTTTTGTACAGGAGGGGTGGAGTCAACAGTGATGTATTAAGCCACCAACATGTCACAAACCACCATTTGATTGTAATAGCTGTGTTTCAGCCCATAGAGGGCAGTCACTCTTACATTTTTGCAACAAGATAGTCAAATCAAAATACTTTGACTCAAATGTCAAGAGTTGGACTAGAATCTATCAACAGCCTTACTTCATATCCAAATAAATTTTGGATATGTTTTGGGGATTTAGTTATCAAGGTCTTGGATACCAAAGAACAGCTTTTGAGGTCTGTTGAAGTGAAGACCAAGATGATCGTTATGTTAAATGTTCAGGTGGGGTTAAGTTCACCAACACCAGGCATTCTCACCTTGTGAACCAACCAAAGGTACAAATCCTCCTTCAAAATCAAAAACTCATAATTTCTGTCATTTAATGCCCATCTTTTACTCCTGTGACTCATGAGGAATCTACTTTGATTCAACATTCTGATCCATAATTACACTTTTACAGGAGTAGCCTGCAGTATTTAATTATGGGCACAATTGTTTGTGTATTAGCAAAGATAGCAGTTATCAAGAGGTTGGCTAGTGAAAGATGGTATTAACAAGCCATAATCTGTGTATATCTGACATAAGAGGCTCTTGATATGAAAGGAATGAAGTGGAAGTGGCTTTTCTCTTTGTAAGTTATAGAAATATAAATGATAGAAATTATTCTTTTAAATTAACAAAGCCTTTTTCTTCATATATCCCCATAATCAGCACGTGTAGTACCAAGGAGAGGTAGTGGATTCAAAAGACGAACCGAGGCAGAATACATTGGATATTTGCAGCTGTATGTGAATCTAAATTAATGAAATTTGTTTTTACAAAAGACTTCCCACCATTTCTAGCACAGAACCTATAATTTTAAAAGTGACAAAAACAATAGATCAGAGTTCATCCGTACAATTGGTTTCAAGTATCGCGCTAAATGCCAAACCAAGGGTTAATATTACCTTTAGGCCTGCCATTATTAGTTCCTAAACTGTGTTGCTATCTTACCTGTTCCTCTTGACATTTTACACCTGTACCTCCTCTTGACCTTGTTCACCAGCATCTTGGCGCCATTATGACGATGGAAATCACATGAACTGTTTTTTTTTTTTTTTTACAACCAGCAATGAACCTCTCCTTTTTCCATTAGTGTTTTTATTTCATTCAGGACACCTTGGCTGGAGCCCCTGCTCCGGAGAAAAAAAAGGAAACCCTGTGCTGCTGATGAGTTAGGTCCGAGCGATGATAAGTGCTTGTGCCTATAAGCAATGAGAGTTTTTTTATACAGCATTTATATACAGCGTCTATACATACGACATTCACACCTACATGGGTGCTGTCGGCATGCCAGTCTACATACACCCTAGATTCTTTTTTTGACTGTTAAAAGACCAAAAACAGAGAAATATATAAAACATGTTAACAGGAAAAATCAGATAGCATTAGAAGAAGTTGCATGCATATAAATCTTTGGGAATTGCTCTTGTTTAAGAAATATCTGGTTTATTCTACATTTTTAGAAGCTATTTTCATTTTTGAACAAGGAAATTACTTGCACAGAAAAGGACCGGGGGAAGGAAACACCGGAGTATGCACAAGGAATCAAAACGTGATGGTTGTGTTTATCTCAGAGTGCAGTGTGTGTAACATCTCACTCTGCTTACCAGTTTAAGTGCACTGGCAGATGTCAATTACATGTTGGTGGTTAATGGTACTTTGAAACACAGGTTAACCCCCTGCTGCCTGCTCTACAGGCCACCTCTTAGAAGTTATACAGCAACTGAAAAAAAGAGTTACACAGGGATTGAGGTAATTTCCCACTGAGTAATTTACTTCCTCATCTCTGCATTTCACTGAATGAGTTGCACTAAAAAAAGCTTACAGGAGGTACAGAAGCTGTTTGTCCTACAAACCTTGAGGCTAAATATTGTAAATATGTTGCATTTGAGGTCCATGTCCAGTAAAAATGGGTTTAGAACATCGTCATTTGAAGCAGTGATGATATCGGCAAGGCTTTTTTTTATGGTGGTGGTGGCAACAGAGGGTGGGACGCGAGGGTTTGGTCAGTGTTGTGGGGTTGCGGTCAAACACACACACACTTAGAAAATGTTCACATGCCCATTCAAAAACACACACGCGTCACGGTAGATGGCTCTACTTCTTCCTGTAGTTGCCGAGTTGGATGGCGGAGCGGTCGAAGACACAGCGGAAGGTGACCGGCTGGACTTCCCAGTAGGACACGGGGTTGCTGAAGAGGCTGATGCCGGAGTACATGGCCTTCTTGGTGTTAAAGCCAGGAGGACAGAAGTCTTCTGTTCCCACATTGGAGATTTTGTTGGCATGGAGGTAGACCACCTAGACAAGGGATTGGAAAGATTACAGCTTTTTGTCACTTGGAGGCATATGCATGGCAATAATTAAGTTATTCTAAGATAAAGCAGATTGTTGTGATAACTCTAGAACCCAGAGGGAAAAATAGCAGTATTAAAAACATCATTATTATCCTCTTCAGAATGTTTTCATTGTAAACAGGAGCTCAAGAAGGGCTTTCAACATGATCACAAGTGCTGATTTTACATAAAATGAGAGAGAAAATAAGGCTCATAAATTGTTTGAATAAATCTCAAAACACCAGACAATTCTCTGAAGGAGAAATTACACCAATTTTACAAACTGCAGTACAAAAATCCCTCAAGTATAAACGATGCGTATTAAATAATGTATATAAAATCAAACTTTGCGATTGGAATAGTAAGTTATACAAACTACTTGCAGCACAAAGGGGCACAGAGTGGTGATAAAGGTCCCAAGAAAAATTTACAGCTGCAATAGACAATCTACAAAGCCCCAGGTACCTCAGTAAAGGGCAAACAAACTGGAGAAGCCATAATACCCAGGTTATTGCCACCTCAATCTGTAGTAGCATAGTAGCAGAATGTCACAACTACGACAAACTAGAAGAATAGTAACCCCCCTAAAAACCCAAGCTAGGACATAGTTTTGTTTATGTATTGTAGTTGCTGCAAGATATTTTCCTTTACTACTTTCTTCAAAGTCCAAAACTTTGGTGTTCACAAAGCCCTGAATCACAGGAACAGGAGTTTACCGGGAACAACAACAAAAGCATTGTTGAGCCCAAAGGCCCGGCCGGCCTTGAGAGGACTAATGAAATCAAATAAAAGTAAAACTCAATGTCTTCAATCAGATTTGCTGGCACTGCTTTTACCCCAAAGGCCAAATTAGTGCAGTACAGTGTGACTCGCTACCAAAAGTCCACTCAGTAAACAAACTAAATGAATCCATGTGGTCCCTGTTGGAAGGGTCTCACTTGACTAGCGATCAGACAGTGCTAACCTAAACAGACCAAATGCAAAACTTGAACAAAGGTAAACTCCTCCAGTCTGGTTTCAATCGGAGATAATGAGCCGTGTATTATCGCACCACAGGAACTTGAGTCCTACAACTACATGGATGTATATGCTTGAACCAACAAGTTGCAAAAACAACTCTTTTCATGATTCAGTCGTGTGTTAAAACCAGAATAATCAACACAATGATATTGAAGCAGAGCCAAAAGAGGAACACGTACCTGGATGTACTTATGATCGGGGAGTCCAGGTGGAACGGAAGTTAGGGCATTGTTGTCAAGGTGTAGCTCGCGCAGATGAGGAGTATTAGCCAGTGAGCCATTCTCCACAGAGCTGATCTCATTGTAACTCAGACCCAACCTGCAACAATCATGATTGGACAAGTGAAAATACATGAGTTCAGACTACAAGATGCACAGAAACAAAAACAAAGAGGTCAAATATTTCTTGGGTGTGTTCTAGGTCTGAAAATCAAATTCTTTCAAGGACAAAATCGTGATTGCTATTACTTGGCCAGGTGCTTCAGGCCTTTGAGGCTTTCAGATGTCACTTTGGAGATCTTGTTTCCATCCAGGTGAAGCTCAGAGAGAGACTTGGGCAGATCTGGCAACCAACAAGATATGGATTACTATAAAATTAAAGTGGTGACATAACTCTGGATTATATGGAACTATTAAACTGCTTTAATGGAGCACATGCTAACATTTAGCTCACCTATTTTTTAGTTACCTCCACCAAGGACGTTCTATTTTTACCAACATTTATTTTTTAGTTTTTTTGTCTGTTAGCAGGATTACATAAAAAATACTTAGTGGATTATGACATACTTTTACCCAAAGATAGACCTTAATCAATGGAGGAGTTCATTACATTTTGGAGAGGATCTAGATCAATATACTGATTCTGGATTACTTTAAAAAATCTGTCATTATTGCTCAGGTTGGTTCCTCAATTACTTCATTGAGTTTCGCAATGCGAATTTCATTGCAGTAAAAAAAAAAAGAGTGTTCCCAATTTGGACCTACTGTATCGTTATTAATGGAGTGGAAATTTCTTCCAAACCTTTAAAGTGTGAATAATCATAGTACGATGATGCACATAACTGTGATTACTCGGCAAAGCGGATATTTGATGCTTGGTAGAGGTTCGTGCTTTCTGAGTGCTCTTGTTTGAAATATTTTGAGGTTTCTGAAAGCATACAAACCATCAAACCTATCTCACATCTTTGATAAAAAGATAAACGTTGTACCTTTGGGGATCTCTGTGATATTAGTATCAGCAATTCGGATGTAGGAAACCCGCTTCAGATCAACGAAAGCTCCATTCTCTATTCCTGCGCTCTTCAGTGGGTTGGACCCCAGCTCTGAAAAAAGCACAAAAAAAAACTACTGAGACCAAAAAAAGGAGAACAAGAAAAAGGAGGAGAAGTAATGTGTCACAGCTGGGAAATAAATTTTTTATCCTGTGTTCTATGGGAACAAATGGGTGACCTTTGAGTAACCCATTGAGCAAGAAAATGACTTGTTTCCAAAGAAGCCTTTCTCCATGCCAGAATTTCTCAACTTAAGGGTGGATTCAGTTCCCAAATCAGTTTATTTGTGAGATGGAAAATACCAAACATAAGTTAAAGTCAAACAAAAGGGCATGGACTTTAAAACAAAAAGTAAGTAATGATACAGGCTTATCTTCTGCAAACAGAAAATCACAATCAGCCAGTAGATCAAATGTTCCTGACAACGCATTGTTTATGAACTGTAAAAACATTGGATTCCTTCAAAAAAGTCTATTGATCAACCTACCGACAACACTGTTTTATGTTCTTAACTAAGCAAAAGTTTGGTAAATTGTGTGCATACTTCAGCTAATTCGTATTTCATGCTCTTGTGAGCCAAATGGATTGAGATTGTTCAAAGAAACAACAGTAAATGTGCCCTCTACTGGCAGGGAGGAATACTTACACAGCCCTCCTTACAATTCTTAAAGAGTAATTAAACCCCAAAACTATTTTTTTTCCTGCTGATAACAAATTCATTTTGCTATGAAGTAGTGTTGTTGATTGATTTTTGTGCAACTCATGACATTTTAAAGTATTTCCAACTTGTGGTGTATTCTGTTGGAATTATGTAGGAATGACTGCCTTCTATGGGTTGAAACCTGGCTATCACAATCCAAGTTA
The DNA here is from genome assembly GCF_900634775.1 of Gouania willdenowi. Classification (NCBI taxonomy): domain Eukaryota; kingdom Metazoa; phylum Chordata; class Actinopteri; order Blenniiformes; family Gobiesocidae; genus Gouania; species Gouania willdenowi. The sequence goes on from NC_041049.1 coordinate 8,117,176, forward strand.
TAGAGGTTGATGGGGTTTTAGAGGCAGCTTTTGTCACGAACCACCACTGTTGGCCACGCCCCTCCTATAAAAACTAGCACAGCTTTGCAATCAAGTTGGATTAAGAGAATCACAAATATAGCAAGAAGTATAGTGAGCATTGAGTAGGTAGTATCATAGCATAGATTATTCTTTAGGGATTTTATAGGGAAGACTTAACTGTCTGAACTGCTCCAGGAGCCCTGTCCATAATCTGGACATTTTATTTTTATTTCCAGCCTAGACGCACGTCAGCCAAAACCTCAGGGTTTAGTCACTCTTTAAAGTTACTTAATCTATTTTCTTGTTATCATTATTACCGGAAAGGATCCTGAAGATCTTATCATTGCTCGACATTCCTCCTCCTGTTATCAATGAAGTTGTTTGACAAAAATAATCTTGATCAATATGATTTATTTCTTCCAATTCCATTTGTGTATGTTTATATTCTCTCAAATGGGAATGGATTTGGATTTAGGCATTTTATATTGATGACAAACAATTTTAATGTATGTAGCAATACAATCTTACCCATTACGATGATGTTGGACATGCCGGCGAAGGAGGATTTCTTAATCTTGGTGATAGCGTTCTCGTGGGTGCGAAGTTCCTGCAGGCTCTTAGGCATGTTGGCAGGAATGTCCTTTAACATGTTCTTGGACAGGTAAAGACGTTGTAGCTTGGCCAGAGGGGTGAAGGCCTTGGCGTGGATTACGGTGATTTTGTTATTCACGAGGATGAGAGCCTGCAAAGAACCGTTAAACATCAACAGGTCAAGCTTTTACATTTTATCTTCAAAAAATATAAAAAACTAAAAAAATCAAACTTTGAACTCCCTGGTATTTCACTTTTCATCAGATTTCAGTAACTCATTAAACATTCCAACCACATTTGAAGCTTTGCACCTTAGCTGCTGTTAGTTTAATTAATGAAAATTTTGATTGCTACTGCTATCAACTTCAGGCACTATCATTGTTATTCTACCTTTTTAAAGGAATCTCACCCCTGCTGTTTATCCCATTTTGAAGAAGACTTGAAGCAATGTAAAATATGTGGAAAATTTCCCATGACAAGCTGGTTATTTTACAGTGGAAACAGCTCAGACCATCAAACAACAGAGTTATTTATTGCTTGAGGAAAAATTCAGGTGCTTTTAGGTGTGAGGCTACAAGGCCCGCAGGTGTATAGTTTCCATGCATCTGGTGAGCTATGTGTATAAGCTCTCGTGTTCACTGTTTGCAGGTGCTTATGGTAAAAGGAGAATAAATGTGTAACTCTGTGAAGAAGAGTGTGAAACTATATGGGGAAAGGATGTGAGATGTACTCTCATATTATTGAACAGTGTTACTCACATTGGTCCAAAAAATAAAACTAAAAAAAGAACAACACTGAACATTATTTAAAATTACATTTGTTCTTCGAGCTCAAACTAAATTCAATAAAACCGATCGAACACAAACTTCTTTTTTATGTGGATCAGGATTCCATGTGGAACTGGGTTGAAGTCAGTTACATAAGCCTAGATGTTCCATAATGAGGAATAAGAAGTAGATGCTGGATGAAGGTGAAATGTCTCTTACGTGTAGTCCTTTGAGGTTCTTGAAGTCGTTTTCCTTGATCTCCGAGATCTTGTTGTTCTGCAGATCCAGCAGAGTGGTGTCTGAAGGAATGTCTTCTGGAATCTCCTTTAGACCTGATGAGGACAACCGTAAGGAAAGTTATCAATGCATTTTTGATCAAAGACTATATACAATATACAACAAAGTCCTGGGGTGATGTGTTCAGTGTTTAAAGGTTAAGCACTGATATCACAAAAGGAAACAGGTAATTGTTTCCCGTTTTAAAGTAATTTTGTCTCAAAGGGTTCCTGTACTGGAGCTGCAGAATAAATTAAACACACAAAAATTTAAAGAACTGTTTCAAAGGATTTTAAACTTTAAAGAAACAACATATGAGGATGTGATGTCAAGTCATTGGTTTCTATGCAGTGTTCTGTTTACATCAGGTCTCACATGGTTACTTTAATTTTCCTCTTTAGGTTTTTGCACAGACTTTTTTTCCCCACATTTTCTTTAATATCTTTTTATATATTATTACGGATAACACAAGGATGTGTGTTGAGGCTACTTGATGTGTCCGAAGTTGCTTTTGTGATCTCTTGTTGTGCATCAGAGCAGCCACAGCCGGCAGTCGGCTGCACTGTTTATAGACATTGCTCACACGAGTGAGTAGGAGAGTGTGTTGACTTACTGGGGGATGAGTTTGGGAGGACATTGAAGTGATTTAGAAGCTAAAGAAGTACCCTATAGGGAGAGCCAAAGGCACAGCTAAATGCAACAGCCTGAAATTGGTGGCGATCGTGGCTGGGGGTTTAAAAAAAGTTACCTGACTAAACCTCTTATACCTAAACCTCATATTATATATGATCTTTTGATTGAGCTAACAATTATAATTCACTACAGGTACCCTTTGAGTTAGTGCATAACGAACACTTTTTCCACTAACGCACACCTGTTGAATTCTTTAT